>NW_027460335.1:5816427-5991427 GCF_050947875.1 Dermacentor variabilis
AAAGTACACCTATTTAGACAACTAAAGCCCACAAAATTCTTGTATTATACATCACCGTGAAATACACCACTCATTTCTATGCACCTACGACTTTTCCGAGACCGTCTTAAACACTTCATTATCTTCCCGTAAGCTGTCAACTAATCTTTCAAATGTGTACTTTTGATAATGTATAACAAATGAGCTTTACAAAACTGCGATATCCATTTTTCAGGCTGACTTACAAATTTCTAAAGTTTCGGCTTCAATTTTTTTTTCAAGCTCACGAATTTCTGGCAATTCGCGTAAACAACGAACGCTTTAAATCACAGTTATGCTTCTTCCAGTCGATAGAATTCAGCTGCATCGTTAATTCAACAAAAGGACGTTTTCTAAGAAAATTTTCGTGGCATGTTGTAGGGGCATATCTCCTTACTATAGTGCTAGTCTCAGAATATCTTCTGAAACAATGTCTGCAGCAGTATGTCTCTAATTCTGCAATGAGGTATGTTCAATGAAATAATTACTTAGCACAGCAAACAATGACACGAGTACTCCCGACAAGTTATTCTGCTGACGTCATACAATTTCTCCACAACAACGTTACCATAGTACACGTTGTTCCACACCAATTTCTCACTCAACTGTGGTCGTAGCTTCCTCTCTTCGGTCATCGACAACATCCTCAGCTCGTGCTTGACCAATCACAAGTTCAGTACTTCATGCGATCCTGAAACAAACGTTCTCGCTGAGCGTCTCAAGCAGAGGGTCAATGACATCCTCTCGAAGGACGTTGCGGCAGACCGCCATGACTGTGGTTTTCATTCACGAAATATGGCATAGGCCTATAATTTACCCCGGCATAAGACAGCCGGTTGGTCACCGTACTATATTTTGTACGCCCGAGAGCCCACCTTGTCACTGGAAGCATTGCTCCCTTCGACTACACCTACTGCCAGTGACTACGTATGTGTCCACTGAACACGCGCGCCAGCTCGCCCGCCCTCGGTTCCACGCCTCCCAAAAGGATCAGAGGCGTGTTTATGACCGCCGTCACCAGGAAGCGCAATTTCATCTGGGTTCACTGGCGTTCATTTGGTTGCCAACACGTCACGTGGGGCTCTCCGAGAAGCTGTTGTCACGTAACACCGGTCCATACGTCGTGGCGTGATAAGTGATTGACAGCACGTCTATGATCATCCCTGCCAGCCTCTCCGTGTCGTCGTCAGCATGAAACAACGTCGTTCAAGTGACCAGGCTCACTTGCTACCGCTCTCCTTCTACCACCACTTCATCCACCACCCAGTTTGGATTAACATTGTAATTACATCTGTATAATAGCCGTGGTTCTGTATGACACTTAACATTGTAATTGTTCGTAATTGCAAAATTATCGGTCGATTATCGCAGAAGATCTCGATAGTGCAAAGAATGGCTCGCCCAAAACAAAATATAGACTCTACATATAAGCTTATACTGCCTTTAGGAATTACTCCGACTTCACTGAAACATCTTGCATGCTGCCTGCTGGATTTCTATCGTTCTTTCATTTCTTCTTTCTGGAAGGGAAAAGCTGAGTTAAGGTAGGCCGATTGATTTCTAATTAGCATTCCAATTATCCCGTGTCTGAACACTGGCGCTTTCCCAAAAGCTGACGTAAGCCTTACAAAATGTCTTTTTTGTGTAACTGTGTGTGGAGTTACAAGGTACCAGGCAGGCACAAATGATGTTTCTCTTATGTTGTCTAGTTCATGTTATATTTTGTGCATTCCAAGTAGACATGTCCCTGGAGTAGTAACCGTCTAGTATGTTCATTAGGGACTCGTTCGGTAGGGTCGAACAGCTGTCAAACTTTCTCTCCTGGAAAACAAGTCAGGAAGCGGTGTAATGGATGAACGTCTAATGAGCTCGGCAGTTCTTTTTTTTTTTTCTCTCTTCCTTGCTCGAATATTTTTTTTCACAGTTCACATGAAGCCCGAACTATACATCTACGCCTATGAAGTAAAAAAAATATTTAATAAATCGTCATTTCTTTAGATAAAGAAAGTAAAGCTTATGCATGACCTGAATACCTAACGAGTCCTACAATGAATTTCTTGTTTCCGATGCTTTCTTTCTTTTTCGTCAGTGTTTTACGCATATGTTATCGTGGAGGCTGCTACGAAGTCCCTTGGTCTTCAGCTCACGAAGTTCTCTGGTGTTTTAATTCGGTGATGTTCCTGATAGCCGATAGAGATACTTCTCAAATAAAATACATCACTAATAAAAATACTAGTTTTCTACTTTTTCTTTGTGCTTTTAGACTCCGTAAGTAGTTGGTCATCGAAGTTATGGTATCACTCTTTTTTTTGCAAAGTAAGCATTCTCATCACTATTATGAGGCCGCGTGAACTGCGTCTAACTAAGCAGCACAAATATTTGGCATGGTGGAATTTAATTTCTAAATTTATAGAATGAGTAATTTAATTGATCGCCGCATGAGGTTTTATAGTCCGCGAAGATGCTTCAAGACGCCTAAGAAAAACGTTTCTATGCGAAGGAGCTCACTTAGAATACGTGCCTTTGTCACTTCTGGAACAATCACAAAACCTTGAGCTTCAGACTGCTACAGTTAAGCATTTTTCTTTACTTTCTTAACGCGCAGTTAGTCACTTCAGTAACCTTCTACAAATGTTTGTATGCCATGGTGGCATCATAGTTATATCATATGTGACTTCATCTAAGGTCGATTCTCTCCATTGTGCGCAGATCTACACAGACTGGGCAAACCACTACCTGGAGCGTAGTCGCTACAAGCGCTACATCCAGGACCTGCAGAGCGACATCACGGATGGAGTGCTGCTCGCCGACGTCATCGATGCAGTTGGTAAGGCGCATGAGAAGTCAGCGTTGATTAGTTATTCGCCACACTTTCTTTCACATGATCGTTATCTGCCGAATCAGGTCGACTGCAGCCCAATTACATCCATCTACCGCTCCCTCAATACGGTTTCCGACTACCCTTGCCTGTTCAGTGCTAAGAAAACCTACGCATGACCTTGCATGACCGATCCATGATCTTCCATATGTATATGCGTACGCCATTTTAGTATGACACCCCCACCACCAGAAAGTCCAGGAACAAAATGAAGTGTGTAGTTGAAATATATTGACGTTGATGGTAAGGCATACGTAATGTAACTAGATAGTATACAGAATTTGTATGAGTCACCCATATCAATGTGCACATAAAATTCAAGAATTGTCGCTATATACAGCCGGATACAGTATTCTCTCTTTAAACCATTGGGGACATTATTAGTTGTGATTCCCCCTCCCCCCATTTTTATTCTGTTTCATTGATCTAATGCGCACACCAGTGGACGCAATAAAGCAGCAGCACTTGTTTAGAAATGCTGACCTTAGTTGTCCTTCGAACCAAGAAAGATATTTAATACATGCCGGTACGTCATGTCATGTATGTCATGTACCCGACTTTTTTTCTTATCACATCGGTCGTGTCAAATCTGCATTTAGACGCCACATGATTTTGCCGATCTTTTTTTCTCATCTCTTCTCTATGCTCTAATAAACTTTTACCAATCTTTTCTATAAATCGCGTGGTGTAGCATTCTACCCATATATTTTTCTTCTTGCCGGTGTGTGCCATGATTAATATTCAATAACGCAAGTACTACTCGTGATAGTTGCTTAGTGTAAGTACTTGTATTAAGTACTTGCAAAACAAGTACTTATGCAAGTAGCTGGTATTATCACGTGCACAATGTATTTATTTTTGACACTGACTGTTTTTCAATGGAGCGTTGCTGTTATTTGTCTTGTGCCGACCGTCCTATAGACACTACACTGGGAGGTCACTTCTTCACTTACAGAATTTTTAAAAATCACATGTATCAGATGACATAATTCTATTACTTCGGGCTGGAATATTCAATGAGGTGGACATTACTTCCACGAGAAATTCAAACACATATTCATCTAATTGTCGGAAATTCACTAATTAACTTCCTAGTTAACTTACGCTACATATTGAAATTTACGAATTCTAGCACGTGAGTTTTCAAGGCGCGTATACACTTATAATAAATTTTCAAGATAACACCAAATTTTGCATGTGTATTGCGAAAGTGTGCAAGGAAATACATGGGCGTTCCACCTACCTTTGTGCTTCAAAGCAGAAAAGAGCGCTTTTTCAAAAAGTAAATGGAACAACAGTGCGTTTTTACCGCGAGTTTGATGCCGAATATCTGAAATCCCCTCCCATGCTCAGAATTTGATTCTAGTGAATATGCCTTGCCAACTCACCAGCTACAAATCGTGAATTTCTATATGTGGCTTAAAGTAGCAAATTACGAAGGTAATTCGTGCAATTTCGTAAAAAAATTGTTGATTATGTGTTTAAATTTCCTGTGCAAGTAATGTCCGCCGCTTCGAGTAATCCAGATCAACGACTACAATTACGACATCCGCAACAACCAATTTTCCTTTTAAACTCTGTAGTACTTGAAATAGATCGCCTCGTAGATTCTGGTTTCCCACGTGCCAAAAGATACGATGAGATTACGAGGAATGCCGTAACGGGGCACTCATGAATAATTTTCGCCTCCTGGGGTTCTTTAACGTGCACCCGAATCTCAGTACACGAGCGCTTTTGTATAGGACCCCATCGAAGGGCAGCGGCCATGGCCGGGATGTGATCACGTGACTTGGGCTTAGTAGCGCCAAAAAGTCACTGCAGTGTTACAGTATCGAAAATTTCGTCAGCGGCAGTGAAGCCCGTGTGCATGCCAGTCCCTTTCAATCTCTGTTTCTTCGTCGGTGGTGCTTTGGCTAGTATAGTGGCCGTTACGAATTCTAGATATTTCGTAAGGGAGCAGACGTATTCCAGCTTCAGTCTATAACAATTAACAAAACAAAAAGGTTGAGAGGGCCCACTTTAAAGCTTGGCATGAAGTAGCGTTTTATTTCTCCAGTTGCAGAGTAACGTATGTCTTCATTAATAATTTATTCGCTAGTAAACTATAAGATTCCATTGCGTGTTCCACAGGCACTACTATATTCTAATAAGGGTCCGTAGCAAAACCACATTTCTGAGCTCCTAATTCCCTTTCACAAGTATTATCCAGACCCGACACGTTTGAAAGTTTAATTATAGATCACAAACCCCTGCCTGACCTCAAAACGCTGTTGGTATCAGTTAGCCGTCGTGCGCAATATGGATATAAAGATTGTCACCAGCGTCGCTACATATTGCCTTAATATTGGCGTTTACAACCGCTGATGACACGTAGTCGGCAATTTCTTTTAATTAAGAATCGTGGAGTCGTAAGCACAAGGATAAGAATTAATCGAGAAAGGACTCTTAAAAAGATGTCTCCAACCGATAGTGTCGTTTGGAGGCTATCCAATTGATGAAAAAACCTTTCTCCTTCTTTTTTATTCAAAAAAGCCCTTGTTTCTGTTTTGCTGTCACTGAATATTAAACAAGAAAAAATAAAGAAGCTCCCTGTGGACACGACTTTCCTGGGTGGGCCCCGACGTTCTTGACGTAGCTCAGCGCAAATGGCAGTCGACTTCCGTTTTTTCTTACATCCGCAAGAGTGGTCGCGAGGTGACAGCGTTATTGGCAGATGACAGCTTGCCAAGAGACAATAAAATACTTTTTCTCCATCAACCTCACGCACTCGATGCGAAAATCCGCGCTTTCTGGCCAGAAACAAGCTTCAAAAGCGAACTGCTGCACTTACACTGTATCCCAGTACGCACATCGGTCTGGGTTCAATACAGAGCCCACTAAAAAAGAAACAAACGTTTGGCAAAGGAACAGCAGCGGCAAAGTAAATTGTGAGGCGGCTACGAAACCTCGTGGCGTGACTCAGCGCCTGGGTGACGGCGGGGAAGCAGGCGAAGCGCGTTCGCACCGTTAACGTCTCGAACCGGTGCCTGTGTGTGCGAGTGCGGCGCGGGCGCGTGCGGGTGAAAATTTGTTTACCCGGAATGCCAATTGGACTCCCCGAGCAACCACCGCCGTCCGAGCGGGCGCTCCCGCGTTTGAGCTACAGCCCCTGCATCGGAACGTTCGACGATTTTGGGGGGAAGGAAGGAGCGCGCCGACCGCGGCGCCATCTAGGGAGCTCGGAGGGAGGAGGGTGATTGCGCTCCTTCCTTCCCGCCGCCCTCTTTCCCCACAGGGGACGGCGCGCGCAGCCCTTCCCCAACTGTAAGCCTCGGGGTAAACTTGGACAGGGGGAAAAGCCAAACGGGAGCATCGCGAGGCTACATCACGATGCGGGGGGCGTTTGAAGCGATGAAAAACGATAAAGCGAGACACTCTCTAATGCAGAAGGCCAACGCCAATTGCTTTTCTTTTTTTTACGTGGCTCAGGCATCGATGTTTATACTAATGCTGCCGAAGCTTAAGCCGCGCGCATTTGTGTGGTCATTCTTTCCTCTTTTCTTTTTTGAACGTGAGAATCCCTATAGCAAGTAACAATATATAGTGCTGCAGCCAAATGAGAATGAACGAAGCTGAACTGGTTACGCAGGAACATTTGTAATTTGCCTTCTGTGCGTGCGAAAACGTAAGATCCACATGGAAATAAGTAACGCTTCGTGACGCTGTTCTGTTCCACATGCGGACATGCTACGCAACTTAATACTAGTATATTTGTGAGTAATTTGACTTTTCATGGCTAGGCTCCTGGGGCTTTGGCAGTCCCTAAGCTTCGGCGTAAAGATCACGAAAACGAGAAAATGCACGCGGATGAACTGCTTTGGTACTTGTAACGATCTTCACGGAGGAAAACGGAATAAAAGGTAATGCACTGCTGTAGCGTCAAGCTGACACAATCATCTTTTCCAAAAGACAAGGCGCTTATTTAGGAATTCGATAATAAGGTTAGGTGTACCGCTTCTCACTGCGAATGCACCAAAAAAATCCCACTCATATTAACAATTGCCCATGTCGCGTCGACGTTTATTAAACACGCTCTTCTGTACCTGAAAATGAAACAGTAAAGGATTTACTTGGGCGACACTGAACAAACAGCCCTAGCTAATAACTGCCTAATTAGTAAAGATGCATTTATAAGAGGCGACTTGATCAAGCATTAAAGAAATATCCGCCTTCATTCCACCCGTGAACATGGGTGTACAGCTAAGCTGGTGCAGACGTTACAGAAGTACTACCACTGCAACTCGCGTCAGGCGACGTTGCACAAGCACTGCCAGCACAAGCGACGTACGTACGACGCGCACATGCTCGTGTCCGAAAGTGCAGCACACATCCCCATTCTTCTGGTCCGTCCGCCAAGCGCAAGTGCCTTATTCAACTAAATTAATGTTTAAAGGTTAACTGCGTCACACAATTCGCAATGTACGACTTCCACACAAGCTGCAGACATGATAGCCTCATACTGCAGTTCGAGTATACGAGAAAACGTAATTTTGTCACACGGAAACTCACACAAAATTTCTTTCCAGCTGCCGTGTTTTGAGTGAGCACGCCACAAAAAGAAGCCCGACCAACTAGAGTCTAGTAGCTTCACCGTAAAACACAAAATTATTCACAGAAAAAAAAATAATATATACGCATACTCGTACACATCCACGGAATCAAGGACAATGCCCTAATCGGTTCGAAGATATTGCGACTGAAGCCACGCTTGATTGTGGAACACTCTCTCTGAAGCTCTGAATTCTGAGACCTCCGAAACCATGGTGGTCTTTCGAGCACATACAGACTTTCAATATCGCGGTCATATTTTGGCCAGCACTGTAACAGGGGAAAGACAACCTAATATTTTTCAAGCGCTTTTCAAGAGTTGCCGTACAGCGCCACCTGCTACAAGCCAATGAATGAACATGGATTGAGTACAACACCGCGCTTGTGCAATATAAAATGTGCTTCTGATTGTTTCTCAAGTCGCGTAATGGTTTCAAACCATCAACAGTTAAGAAAAATTAGCATAGCACAATTTAGGCAATGTCCTGTCTTATGACTGGTTTGCACAGCCATGCTTGCAATTATCCTAAATGCAACCAACCCCGATGCTCTTTTTTTTTTTTCAGCCGGTGTCAAGGTACCAGACATCAACAGGAAGCCCAAGACAAATGACCAAATGGTGAGTGGCGCGTATTCAATGATTCGTAAAGAACTCCGCCAGAAAGTTGCATCACTTATTTTGTTTCCCTAACTTCATATGACTACTGGCAGTCACGAGTCTTCTATAGGCAGACGCAACTTAAGTCTGCAGTGAAGCCCCGCCCCGCCCTCATAACCGCCAGTCAATATTCCTTTGTGAGGCTGCAAATAGTTCGTACTCAAAACCTTCCGTGTTACCTAAATAAGGCGGTAACCACAAATAATCGCATTATAAGTGAGTAATTTTAGACATCTTCACTCGTCTATTATAGTGAAACGTGAAAGCCTAATTCTTGATTGAGCTGAAATAAAGCGCTTGCTTCCCTGCAAATATTTATTGTCAAGTTTAGCTTCAGCTGGCAGTGAAGTCTCAGTACTAAAACGGGCTCAACAGTGAAATGAAATGTACAGCGGACTTTCGAAAAGGCAAACGCTCAGATTCCATACACTAAAAATAAAATAAATTATGGGGTTTCACTTGCCAAAACCACTTTCTGATTATGAGGCACTCCGTAGTGGAGGACTCCGGAAATTTCTACCATCTGGGGTTCTTCACGTGCACCTAAATGTAAGTACACGGGTGCTTTCGCATTTCGCCCCATTGAAATGCGGCCGCCGTGGCCGGGATTCGATTCCGCGACCTCGTGGTCAGCAGCCCAACACCATAGCCACTGAGCAACCACGGCGGGTTCCATACACTTTGTCCATTTCTGTTGCATACCTCATCGCTTCCGCCGATGAGAACTCTTCAAGAACAGCAGACACGCCGCAGGTGTCAAGCACGACGTCTTTTTGGAAAGGTCGCATGACAACGATTTTGTTTGCATCTGGGATTAGTTGGTGGAATAACACAACCCCGCGCGGTCTGGTGCCTTGGAAGTCAACTGCTGTTTTTTATGTTGTATCCTGCTAAGAGAAGACCATTTCGTCTTCTAAAGTTCAGTGCTTTTCATTACATTTTCTATTTGAAATTTCTCACATTGAATTTTCTTACTAAATTTCTGCGTAGAAAAACCGGCAATAAATCTTCAATGTTGGCACTCTGCGCACGTGGTTGGTCAAACATAGATGCCACACAAAACGATCACGTTGGAGTGATCAACCGGTTATTCAGAAATGCATCTTATATCTGCACGGATGTTTCACTTACTCTTCTTTAGGAGCTATTTTTCAAGCTCTCGCCTTCAAAGACTGGTGTTGTGATTTCAAGTAAACATTCAGCTGCACGCGAAAGGTCGTTTTCAACTGACCTAGAATGACGAAAAAACATGGCACAAGAACTGTAACTGAAAAAGGGAGGGAAAGGGATAAGTAGAAGGCACGGAGGGTAGCCAGAATAACGTACGGTTGGCTACCCTACACCGGGGGAATGGGAAAGGGGAAAACAGGGATAGCAGAGAGTGAGAGGAGGGAAGGAAGAACGGTAAAAGAAAGCCAATGTAGTTTTAAAAACAAATTATAGAGCCCATAGACTTTTATACAATGATTACTAGAGGGAACTCTGGCGTGAGTGTCTGCGGGTGCTGCAATCGGGCCGGATCAGCCTGCATGGGAATTATGGGAAGGACATGAATTTGCCTAAACTTCCTCCATCTGTCTTGAAACGTCTCTGCGACTTCGTCATTTTTAACAGTGTACCGTTGTAAGAAATAATTAAACAAACATTGTTAATATTGTCCGGCGGCAAGATTCGAACACAGCAGCTCAAGCACAGAAGCCCGAAAATGAAACCATTCCGCGACGAACACATGTTTCGACAAGAGGTATAGAACGCCCTTGTGAATTTCTTGTGGGAATGCCAGCGTGTGGAGATGTTTGGCGCATTTCAATTTACCCACCTTGAGAGGTTGAGCCGTAAGATGCATGAATGTAAAGTATAGATCGCTTTGAAATTTATGACTGTGAAGACAGATGAAACGTAATAAACAAAGCCACAAGAACGTCTGAATCCACCAGTGCGATCAGACAAATCCATTTCCTTCCCGTCATTCCCATGGTGGCTGAATGATCGCAGCGCCACCGCAGAAATTATTGCATGAAACTCTATGATAGAGCGACGTGTGAGGCGCACGCTTTCTTCAAGGGCCCCATGTTTTGCCAACCGCATTCAGCTGCTTTTCTTGTAGTTGTTGGAGTACTTCAGCTTATCGGTCTCCCTAGATAGGCTCCGTAATAGTAATTTTACTGGCGGTCATGTGAAAGTGCACAAGCGTACGCAGTGCAACGAGTTGTCTATCAGAATTTACAATCTAGTACTTGATCTGCGTTTGTTTATGTGCTATGAATTTACAGATTTTAATCTCTCTATGAGACGTCTGACTCAGACCGTACCTGTTCGGGCAAGACGCTGATTGTCCGCTTGACCCGGCGCTGGAACATGTTTCGTCACCCCGGCGCTTTAACCCAGCAAGCTACAACCCTTGCTAGGTATACTTAAATGACGCAGCAAAACGGCAAGGTAATTGTTTTCTGCGCAGGTTGTAGGGCTGAGGGTTTAGAGGCACATTAGTAAAGCAGCTTCTTTTTTTCGCTGCCTAAAAAGCAAAAAAGAAAAACAACTTTATATTTTTGTTCAACGATGACTAGCCTTAGTTTATACCTTGTCAAAACTGATCTAGTCTAACAAGTCAATAGCTACCTCTGCATATGGTAGTTTATGCCGTAAGCACAAACCACATTTCATTCATTCCACGCAAACACAGAAAAAAATAAACAGAAGTAAAGAATATATGCTGAACACTAAAAAAAGAATACACGTTCCCAGGCATGTCCCACGAATGTGCTACACGGATTTTTCTTTTTTGTAATATTTATTTATCTGCAGTTCTAAAAAAGCCCATTTCCTTTAGAACACGCGTGACCCGTTTCTACAACCGCGCAGTCATAGTTCGGTCCACGTGACTCCAAACAGGGAGGAGCAATACTGCTTCCTTGCTTCTGCCCACAATATTCTTTTTTCTCGTGATTGCATTAGGCCGGAGAACGGATCTGACGTAAACGGCCGGAACTAATCGAGATTTGTGCACGCCGCGCAACCGTCAAATCGACTTCTTTTTTAAACCTTCGCTTCAGTCCCACTTTTGCTGGCGTTTTGTCTATTTATTTTTTTTTTATTTCTTACCCCAACGGCACGTGCCGCAGTTCTAGGTTGCAAAGACTCGCAGAGAACAAACCCATCGCGGGGAGAAACTTGAGAATCGGCCCCACATAAAGGTAGCACGTGACTCGTGCTGCTCTATTATGCCGAGGGGCACGTGATCCGAGTGTCAATTGGCGTACCGCCACGGCGCTACACTTTCCGCGAAGTAGAGGCGGTGTTTCTGTTATTCAAATGCATTTTCGCCGCGTATAGCAGCGTAGCCAACACCACCAAGGTAGCACAAGTCCTGTTCACTCCGATTGATGACGTCATGCTACCTGGTCCGAAAATTTCGTTGCCAAGGCTGGCGGGACGAAAGCGGTGACGTCAAAATTACCGAGGCTTATTCGAGAACATCCCCATTAGATGCTATGGCAGTCGGGTTAGGTAGCGTGGTGTCATGGATCGAAGTGAACAGGCCTTGCGCTATCTAGGTGCAGTTTGCTTGGCCACGATACTTTGACATCGGGCACTGACATCGCTGTCATTTCACTGCGGAAACTTCAAGCAATGATTTTATGTTTTGCCCGTACTACTTCAGTGTTCGATTGGGGCAAATACATCGGGCTTTTGATGCGCTTTTGCCAGAAGTCTAATTTCTCTAAGCTAACTTTGAAAGCGACGAGAACAGAAAGGAAGAGTTAATTTACGCAAATTGTATGTTTATTTTATGACTGGATAAATGCACCACATTCTTTAAAGTGCTTGATGTCGTTGTCCGGCGCACCAAGGTATAGGTTGTTGCCTCGTCAAAAATAAACATGTTTTATCCTCATAAACTGCCGCGCCATGCATCGTGAGGTCACATATTTGTTATTGTTTTACATATGTAGCTGCAACCCCGTATTTTGAAACCATCCCTCATTCGAAGTTCTTCATCCACCCAACGTGTCTAGTACATCGCCACCCTTCGACTTAAGGATGTGCTACGCTTCTCAAGAATCGTCGCCGAGTGTCAATGAAGCGTAGCGACATTTTTGTCGAGAGACAGCGCTGGCATCAACTTTTTTGAGTCGAGGTGAAGCGTTCAGTGAAAGAACGTTCAAGAATACGGCAGGTAGACTCGTACATCGCCATACGTATTCATCAAATAGAAAAATTATTTCACCTATAGTAGTAAATTATCCCACAATAGGAAAAAATGCACTCTTATACAAAGAACAGTAAGCTAGAAAAGAAAAGCTGCAAAAACCAAAGACCGATGGTGAGCCCCCTTGAAGTGAGCCCCCTCACTGTGACTATATAGATTGTGAGAGCGCTTGCCATGGCCTAGTTAATCTTTTATCAGTGAAAAAATGACTACATTGTATTCTAAAGGAGATAAAGATTCAGCTTGGCAATATTCGCCAGCTTATACCGAGCCATCCATGCCCAAATACGAAAAAAAGAGTTATGGCAGAATTTATCTGACAATGACTCTCAATGGTAAGTAATGCAATTCGCAATCGAGCAAGGTGGCGAGACACCGTATTGCTGAAGTCACGGTTATTTTTTATCTGTAATGACCATTCCGAGACTTTAATTGCTTCGGCTATATACGATATACAATGTCTCTGGTATCGGCCCCTTTGCTGTGGCACTCGCTTGCCAAATTCAGCAATTAACCTAACGGTGCAACGTCAGCTGTACCACGACGACGCAGCGCCGGCGATGGAAAGATGACGGAATGGCTTCGATCGAATGGTGAAGGCAACAAGACGACGGCGCGATAAGGGGATAACCATTCTTAAATGATGGTGACGGTATAATCAGGACATCGCAAAGACGCCGGAATGAAGACAATGGTAGTACTACGAGTGTGTAAACACAATGACGGGACGACGACGGTATGACCACAACAATATGACAAAGCTCTAGTAACGATGACGGCACAACCAGGAGAAACTGACGACTATGGCAGGACAATGGGTTCGGGAGAGTGACAATTTGACGGCAATGGCATGAAATTGACTGCATAATCATGGTTTATTAAAGGCAGCATGATTACGATATAATTCCGGAAACGGGACGACGTCAATAGAGCGACGCAGGTAGTACAATGACGATGGCATGATGGCAATCAGTTGACGTGTCTGAAATAATGAGGATGGTCAAACGACAGCGTGACGGCGACGACATTAAGACAATGGTAAAACGAAGACAGCATGACGAGGTTCGGGTGATGAAGTTAGAATGACGACGATGAAACAGCCTCGATAGCACCATGACGATAGTATAACAATAAATTTGTGACGACAACTGTATGATACCGCCGCGGTTTCATGATGACAGTGAAACGACCGCAACCGCATCACGGCAGACACTATGACGACGAATGCATGATGACTATGACGACGATGGCATCGCAGGGGTGGAATGAGGACGATGAAACGATTACGACGGCATCACGACCGTGAGCGCATGCCTCATGACCCAAGCTATAAGACAACATAGGACACCGTGTCAGCTTAGGAGGCGGGATAGATTCGGCATGACGAAAGCCAAATGACGAAGCTGGAAGGACCACAACGGCTTCTCGAGGATATGCATTACGACAATGGTGTGACGACGACTGCGTGACGACGATGGTGTGACGACGGTATCATAACCATGATCGCATACCCAGCAACTCTAACTGGGAGACAACTTGTGTTACTGTGTTGGCGTAAGAATATATATATATATATATATATATATATATATATATATATATATATATATATATATATATATATATATATATATATATATACACATATATATATATATATATATATATATATATATATATATATACATACATACATACATACATACATACATACATACATACATACATACATACATACGTATATACATACATACATACATACATACATACATACATACATACATACATACATACATACATACATACATACATACATACATACAAACATACGTACATACATACGTACATACATACGTACATACATCAAACCTAAAAGGACGAGAAGAAAAGGAGGACGATAAGGAAAGAATCAAAATTGGGATCAATTCTTGAATTTTCTACTTGGTCTAGCGGGGGGGGAGGGTTATTCGCTGTGAATGTCTGCTGCAGCTTTTATTTCCTTATTGTTTCTTTTTTTTACTTTATTTGCGCGTCGTGATAAACGAATGGACTTGTGGTCTAGAGGCTGGCGAGAGTAGCACCTGGTCCTGTCGTCTTTCTTGTGCTGGTTGTTTTGCGCTAAACAAAGTAAGTGTTGTCTAGAGTTTTACGTTGATGAGCACTGCAATATATCGCTTGATTGAAAGCGCAGCAATAATGATCAAACCACCGAAATAATAAATAATAAATAATTATTATTTATTTAACGTGCCCAGAAAGAACACTGAGGCTTGAGTGTTGTTGCGTAGAACAAATATATATATATATATATATATATATATATATATATATATATATATATATATATATATATATATATATATATATATATATATATATATATATATATATGCACAAACGTAAAACGCAACGAGAATGCGGAATGAACTACGATAGCGGTGGCGAGTTGACATGAAATATCTCGGACTATATTTTTTTCTAGAATTCTTATTAAGAAAGCGAAGTCGGGGCATGACTACGGAGCTCACCAACGCAGCTACGGAAGATGCCGTACTCGTGGCAGGCTGTATTTATCGCGAAAGAATTGCATGACACGTTAAGTAGTGACATTGTCTTTAGCAAAAATCTGCGTCTGCTTAAACGCTACGTCTCCAGGCTTATAGATGATTAATTTATCAGTCTAGAATATATTGATTCAATGTCTTCATATACTGTTTGCTTCTACGGTGTCCTGCGATAGTGACTCTTTGGACGCCATTTTGTTTGTGCGTTTTCAGTTGAATAAACAATAATAAAATTAACAGCAATTAATGGCATTGCTCCTTTTCTATCTTTTCACCTTTATCTTCTGAGAGATAACTTTCGTTCTCCTTTTTATGGGGTTTTATGAACTGACACTTTCTATATTGCGCTGGTTCTGCTAAATATTATTTTATATTAGGTAGCAGTTTCAGAAAAGATAGCTATACGTAAAAAAATTTTGCCATACGATGTGTCAGATGACGCCATCCACACCGATAAGCGCATTGAAGCAATCTTACGAGAAAAACGATCGGGACATTCTCCTTTCTCATGCGTATTTTTTCTTCGTCCTAGACATAGCCTTGCTCTTCCAGCACAGCCCCCCCCCCCCAAAAAAATATTTTTTTTTGTTTTCTTTACTGTTCACTGCATGCTTAAGAGGGTCACCACAGCGCGACGAATTCGCCGGGCTTATACACCCAGAGGTAGGAAGACCCCATGGCGGCCCACCCCCAACTAACTGTTGCCGCTGTGAAGGCATGAATCAGCCACAGGCCGTAAATCACGCGGTCGACTAATGCCGAGATGAGGGCGCTGCGCGCGGGGGTTGCAGAGAGATCGAGGGGTCACGTGGCGTGAGCCTCATTCTAGCCATCCTCAAGCATTGGCTAGTTCTGTGCAGTCTTCTGCAATGCCTGGCAACACCATTTTCCTTGTAATGAAGGTGCCTCGGCGTCTGTATCCCTTCGGGGTTGCGTGCAGCCTTTGGCATTTTTCTTTCTTCTCCGAAAAAGTATAAATGCTGCTTTGGAAACGCCGTTCTTAATTGAATGTTCTTTATTTGTTTCTTTCCATCGTAGACAGCATCACTAGTCGGGGAAATACACCATATACGGCTCCGAAATATCGTCCGTTGAACCACATAAATACCTCGGCATAACGTTTTCAACTACACTAAACTCGGTCACATCATGTCATTAACATAGATAATGCCGCGAATTGAACCTTCGTTTTTTTTTTTTTTTCGCCGGAACGAAGACTTCCTCCTTGGCTAAAAAATTACCTTATATTACATGATTCCACCCTAAGTTGCACTTGATCCGGCGGCTGCTGTGTATGGCGCGTCCTTATATTGAAAGCGATCTCCGATGGGGACAATGCGCCGAATGCTGGTAGCTTCATGTGCACAGTGTTTTCACCGCTTAGTTCTCATTGAAGAGAAAGGCAGCACGAAGGTCAATTCGCTTGCTGCTGCTTCCGCGCTTCCAGCGTTTTGACAGCGAGTTTCTGTGGTCATCGAGTGAGATGTAACCACGCTTGTTAATTTCGTTAGTAAGCGAAAGTTTACAAGTTTATACCGCCGATAAAACTACTAACCTTATTTTGCATAGCTGTCTACTTATTTGCTATTGCAATCGATGCTTCGTGTTTCGGGCGAAACTGTGACCATTTTTCACAATTTCTATCGTGCGCCACTTCAAATTTCAGCTATATTACCAGCTAATCGCCAGTGCAGCCGCATTAAGCAGAGAAAATCCGTGTATCCTCCACCGCCACAGGCTACCGCCCATGTATGCTCCTTTATTTGTGAAAACAGCAGGGGTGTGCGATACGAATAGTATTTTTGGAAACGGAATTGAATACGAATCGAATAGAAACAGTAGCGGATAGAATCGAATATCGAACAATTTTCCAATAGTTTCGGGATAACGATTAACCGTTATCACAATTAAAATAAAAATCAGCGAGTTGCTGCATTACATACTACGTTATGAAGCGGTTATTAAAAGCACAAATGCAGCATTAGGAGCAAGCAAGTAATTTCGCCGCATGTACCGGGCTCTTGAGAGGGTGCGAATGATGGCTGTACAGTTTGCAAAGTATGGCTACCTCAGTGGCGTGGCGTGCTCGAGTACGCAAGTTCTCATGTGTTCTGTCTATGCTATGCCCACGGGTGTGAAAATTTGCCGTACATTTCTCCCAATGTTATGTTTATTTGGGCGCAGTTAAGGTTCTCAAGCATTCGAAAATTATGAGAAAAATACTAGCATTTACGAATATTGACTATTCGGTCCGAAGACCGAATCGAATAGGACACTGTTTTATTCTTTATTGGGAAGTTTCTAATATTCGCATATCCCTACAAAAATGCAAGGAACTGGAACAGTCTGCCTGCCAACGTCACACACCACTCCGATCCACATCACTTCAAGGCTGCTCTCGAGTCAAGGTTCTGTTAAACTCAGCCCAATCCTCATGTGATACCTCATCTCTGGGGCATTTGAGGTGTAATAAATGAATTGAAAAATGAATTTCAACATGGTGAACGAAGTTTTACCTTCAAATTACCGAAATTTTGACATTATCATCAGGAGATGTTGGGGCCTTGAGGCGTCGCCAGCTGCTTTCTTCCCCATAGAACGGATACATACACAAATGAAAGAACAAAGCATAATTGAACCATCCAAACCGGAGGAGTCATATTCACATATAACACGTTGAAGCATAAATCCGGGTCACTGCTGCACTAAAATCAGCTAGCAACAGCGCTCACATAAAACACACTGAATCATAAAGTCAGGCCGCATAAATATACAGAAAAGATGAATTCGGGTCCAAACAGAGGCACAGATCAGTTAACATTAGTAATTGTGAAGCAGGTTTACTGTGAATGTAGCGAGTACATTTTCAAGAGGCCAGGACTAAGAGACTACAGCCACAACAAACAAAATCTAAGTGGCACAGAAAATGTATTTAAGAGGTCAGGACAAAGTAGTGCAGGCACATAAACTAAACATCGCAGAAGTACAGCAAACATATTAAGACGACAGGACAAAAATACTATACACATGAAAAAATGAGCATCTATGCAAACACAATACTCGGGACAACGTTAACACTTAAACGGATACAGCCAGGAAGCATGTGCTAAGTATGCCGGACATAAAACATCAAACATGCAACACATCAAAAGAGAAGACAAGTCAATCCTGGAATCTATTTAAGGAGTGTGCATCGATTCCAGTTGTGCACCCCACTCTTACAAAGACAAATCTAGACTTCCTTATGAAGGCAACTTAATCCATCATATGGACTGTAGCGTACAAGAGTAGATATGAAACGAGGAGCAGAGCAAATACGATCAGACCGTAAAAACGTGCGTGCCAAGCACATGACGGATAAAAAGTTTGTTTCACAATGCCACTTCCGAAGACCCTGCAATAAAGTGAAGAATATGACTGATGGCATAGAGCACAGTTCTTGCAATCAGCAGAAAACGCTCCCTCGGTCACAGTAATTGCATGAGAAACAGATAATAAATCATTCATTTGGTACGGCTGAGGTAGTAAGTGCTCATCTCCGTTCAAATGATTTTAAAGAAAATAACTTCTCCGCTTGCTTATGATACAGAAAGATATGCGTACAAAAGACATACATAGAACAATAAAGACAGTACAAACGCCGGCTCACAACTGTAAGGTCGCGCGCTGACACACAGCCGGGAAAGAAGAAAGACAGAAAAAACATTTGAGGCCCTAATAACGTAAAGCTATTCCAAATTGAATGTACTACAATCTCGTGATCTCAAGCATACGTACGTAACGAGCGACGCAAGAATCAGTCGGTGACCCGCAGCGTTGTTATAGAGGCACCCACTCAAACGCTCTCCTCGTTTATAGATGATGTCGCCTTCGTTTGGTTTTAAAGCGAATAGCATTGCCTACCTTGACAGGGCTTTCTTATCTAAGTCGCTGACAAGAGGCGAGGAGCACGCAGAAGTGGAGAGTATTTCGGTGGGGCCGCGCTAGCGCAGTGAAAATAGATAACCTGATGACGAGGGTAGTGCTGGCGTCTGCGATTGGCCCAGTGCCCTTCGTTTAGCTTGCGGGGGCTGGTCCAAAATCGCGGAGGCGTGCAACGGAAGGATAAAAATGCCGTGAAGATTGATCTTCAGCTAACAATTGTTGGCAGAGCAATGTCGTATGCATATACATACCAAGAGGTCTCGACAGCGTTGTATTTCCACACGGTATTTTTTTGTTATTATACTTGAATAAGTTCTTTCTCCCAAGCATTTCCCAGTTGCCAGTGTCAGAGTGATCCGTGGGTAGGCATCCTCTATTTCTTCCGGAATGGGGCAGCCTCGGGCCTACCCCGAAAAAAAATTCAATTTCTTCGGCATATTAATGCATCTCTAATGCGTAGCCGTCACATTGACGTGGTGAGTTCTCGCGGTTTTGGGACGTCGCATAATAGGCAGGTGAAGTAGGCACAGCCTGATAACATCTTGACCAACCTCGGTATGCTAATAGTGAGAAAGGCGTAGAATCTGAAAGAAATTTATCTTTTTTTATATATAATCGTGCATAATGAGTGCGTAGATGTCATATCAGATGGGCAAATTTCGCGGTTCTTTCAACGTCGTGTGACAGACAGGTGAAGTGAGGGTGGCCCGAAAGGTTTTTGATTAATCTTGGAGGACTGATTGCAGAAATGAAATCGAAACAGTTTGGAATGGATTTAGGTTATAACACATCATTTTGGAATCATGACCAACCAGTTTGCATAAACCGTGGCCTCGAATGCGGGCCGCCTCCGCGGTTTCGTGACCCGAACGCCTGTAGACCATCTTCGCGCCTCCACAGTGGTCTATGAAACCTCCCCTCTCCCCTTCCGGACTGTCACGCCACATAATTCAAAGTATATGCAAAACAATTGCGACATGAAGAGGAGAGACTATACACATGAGCGGCAATTGAATATGAATTGAAATTAACTGATTTATTTTTGTACCTCAACACAAATCGAAGCAAAAGCAACAGGCTATACACCGTGACGGAGGCGTTAGCTCTGGGATATACTTCGGCACACAGACGTAATACAAGTAAGCAAGAAGCAACAATATACAATGCTAATTTGTAACAACCTAAATTAACTTTGTAGATAGAAGAAAACAATAAAAAATATTAGTACAGAGCGAAGAATAGAAGCAAGTCGACATACATATATCGTCACAAGCATCAACGAAAAGAAAGAACGTGCGCTCAGCAATAAAATAAAACATACTGTGAACTTTGAGCAAGATGAAAAGTCGAGACAAATGCAGGTTTTAATCAACAGGAAAGTTGTGTTTAAATTATTCAATGCAATTTTCTAGGAGAACTTGTTTAGACCTATTTTGGGGGAATATTTATTTATTTAGGTCTAAAATGTAGACAAGCTTATTGAGCAGCCTAGGTATCTGATGTTGAATGTGTTGCCTACCATAGGTATAGTTCTAATTCTCGGTGTTCTTATACTTCGTCTAGGGAGGCAGTATTGAACACATCGAGAATATTTATACATGGGGTGCAGCTTACTGTTTTGGGTATACAAAAACACCATGAGGAAATAGATTTGGTTAGCTTGCAATATAATATGTTTTGAAAGTAGCGGTCGCGTGTTGAGACCTTGCGGGTGGCCATGATATTACTGAAATATTCGGAGTACCTTTCTTTTAATGGGAGTAATGTGGTTTAATTCTGCGCTGCCGTTGTGCCCCAGATCAGCACACAGTAACTGAGCCGGAAATATGAAAGTCAATGATTTCTTGAGCCAAGGTGGTAATAATGGACTTAATGGGTGCATACGTCCAACATTTCTACTCAATTCTACGGTTAATTTATTCGTATGTTCCTTCCAGAACATGTCTTCCTGGAACCACATGTCCACAAATTCCTGAACCTTGACCTGCTGCAGCGTCTGACCCTCAAAGGAAGCACTTAAGCTTATATTCCGTGGCTATTGATAGGAGCAAACAACGTGTATTTAGTTTTACTCGCTCTTAGCCTCAACTTGTTTATTTTGAGCCAACGAGACAGCTTACTTAGATGTGTATTTACACTCCTTTCAAGGTCAGAAACTGAAGCACCAACAAAAAGAAATGCTAGTGTCATTGGCATGTATAATTAATTTAGGAGAATCCAGAATGCGACATAGTTCATGTACGTAAATTATGAATAACAGTGGACCAAGTATAGATCCTTCTGGGACACCTTTGTTGACGTTAGTACGAGAACATGCCTCCTATTTATTAACTATTTATTGGTGACGGTCTGTCAAGTAATTTTGTACTAACCTGTTGGCAATACCACGGACGTCGTAATTATTAGGTTTTTCTAGAAGAACGCTATTACACACGGTATCGAATGCTTTACGGAAATCTACAAACACTCCGAGCGTGTATAGTTTTCCCTCGAAAATATTTAATATCTCATTTTTTCATATAGAATAATGCAAGCTCAGTGGATTTGCCTTCTTGAAAGCCAAACTGGGCCTCACTTATGACATTGTACTGATTGAAACAATATTGTTATCTGATATTAATAGCGCTTGCAAACACTTTTGACAGAATTGGAAGTACCAACATTGGTCGGTAATTAGCAATTTCTTGGTCATTACCACCTTTGAAGACTGGGAACACGAGCTATTTTCAATCGTGCTGCAAGAACGCCAGTAGAGAAAGTTAATAATGTGTGAGAGCGCGGGCGATATAACATCAGCGACGTATTTTATTCACATAGGTTTGATGTCATCATGTCCGGCCACACAAATTTTTTTAAATCTTGGTTATCAATTCTTCTGGGTAACCTCATTAGCTAGCATGCAAAACTACGGAGTTTTGTAAAACACTGTCATTTAAGGATAATTTTGGGCATCGTCATCACATATCTCATCGTAATCACAACTTCTGTTTAAGTAATCATTCATTGCAGCTGCAACCTCTGTGTAGCCAAGGCCCCCAGAGTTTGCCAGAATGCTAGGGATGTGGTTTAGCTTTAATCGACCGGAAATATTTCGAACTTCATTCCAAATTCTCCTGGCATCATTACTCATTTTTTCAAATTAAACTCTCATAATATCTGAACTTTGCACACCTCAATTCACCATTGAGCTGGTTTCTGTACTTTTTAAACTCGATGAATAAATTTATGTCGCGTCTCTTTACAAATTCATGGTACATGCTGTTCTCATTTGTTATTCCTTTATGCAATGTATTAGTGATCTCTGCTTTCCTCATTTTCTGCCGTTTTACGTTCTTCACAGATGATGAGGAAGCTTCATCATGACATTTTTAAGATTAGAGATGAGTAGGTTGTGTACCAAGTTAGGATCCTTTTCTCCGAACGCGCGATTCCAAACTGTTGGAATAACACGATACCGGAATATTTCTAGCATTCTAGTGTTGATCTGACGATATCGCTCATAGGGACAGTCTAGGTTAAGTGCGTGTGGAGGCGAAGAGGACAAATGACGTTCTCTGTGGTAGTCAGTGTTCAGAATGGCGCAGGACACGAGAAGTGTTGAGCGCCGTTGGTTCTTGTTTGGTGGGTATGTCGGAGGACTCTGGCACGTGCGGTCGGGGCATTAGACTGACGTCGATGAGAAGACTTCTGATAGCTGGCTAGGTAGAAATTGAAATACTACGGCGTCTGTCTGTGCGACAAGGCACGTGGGCAGGCGTCCGCACATCGGTGCAGTTGCCGGGCATGAGAGGCGACTCCTTGAGGGCTCGGGAAGTCGGCTTCTCTCGACGGGATTTTTTTATCCCATGTTTTGTGGAACGGACTTCCTGTCGTACCTGATGTAGGCGGCGACGAACACATCGCGGACGACGTCGCCAACGACGCCAACGACGCTCGAGGGGGAGAGTGGCCCGACAAACTGATTTGGTCGACGCCGTTTTCATTTCTCTGATACGGGCGGCTGATCCTAGTCACACATAAAAATTTAGTTTTAGGATCGTGCGACTAGCTCAGCTAGTTCGCCTGAGTTTTCTGATGGCGTGTGGAATGTACGCCTCCACTAGCACAGATGTAAATGGTATAAAAGAAAACTTTTATGGTATCTCACGGTTATTGTACTATTCCACTTTAGAAGTCTACGCTCGTACGGTAGACAACGACGCATTAAGCTATTTCATTCGCCAGGTTGACACAGAGTTCGTTGTGTACCGCTCTGTTCTATGCGACCGGCTTTGTTCTCTATGAATTAAGCGCTTAGTACTTCCTCTGATAAAGGGAAGTTTGCTTTGACTTCCTGCCCGGGGAGCAGCGATGCTGCTTGAGAGCGGACTGACGGCTCGGACTAATGGCGCAGACTGGCCGACAAGACGCGACTGTTCATAAGAGTAACAACGCGCGTTGACTAAAGCGGAAGAATCTCTGCTTTCATCAGAATCGCAAGTTCGCTGCCCAAAAAAAGCGCAACGACACGCGCGCGTAGCAGCAATAGCAGAGCAGACACGGCCATCTGCGGCCGTCCACGCAAACCTGCTCAAACGCCCTTTTTTCTTGCCGACAAATGCCACAACACACAAAAGCGAGTTGACAATCTGATTCTGCGACCTATTACGGACATGGATACGCACCGAGAACAAACGGCTCAGGAAACTCCAGATACATGATGCAACTACCCCACTAAACAAAGCGTGCTTTAATGTCCTTTCTTTTTTTTTGTTAATGACATAATAAAGAATATATGTTAGCACGCAAATATGGTCTCCTGGCTAAAATTTGGCCCTTGAACAGGTAGATCATTTAGAAATATATTTTATACTGTATCACGTAGTTTTGTAGCAGAAAAGGGCCGAAGCCTTGTTACTGCGCACAAAGTGATGTTATCCTGTAGCATTCAAAACAACACAGCATCATTATAAAGAACTCTGAAACGACAGTTCGAAGAACAATACCATGCCACATTACAAATAAATAACACCCTAATGGTTAAAATTTCTTTATGTGCGTTAGTTATGCTCTTTCTCAAGTCTCTATTGTACAAATCAAATGGGGAATCTAACACGCACTTGACACGCCGCAAGGCACCACTACACGGACTCTTTCTTCTTCGATGTCTGTAGTGTTGTGGTAACGTAGCCACGGCGTAGTTGTCCATACTCGTCACACCCGTATTAAAAATAAAACAAAGATAAGAATGTCTGGTCCCAATCGAGGAACGGTACAATTTATTAAGCGAAACTCCATCCTTTACGCTACAAATGCTTGCATTCTTAATTGCAAAGGTAATTAGTTTGGTTCTGTTGCAAAAAAGTAAAACTAGATAGAAAACGACATATTTCACCTTATCTTCGTGACATGGTCGCTTGGTCAAAACGTCGGCTGTGTTGTTGACCTCTGAAGCGCAAGCCTTAACAAATAAATAAATAAATAAATAAATAAATAAATAAATAAATAAATAAATAAATAAATAAGAATGATACAAATCTCAGGCACTGTTTTAATCGGTGCAAGCGAAAGTTTTTGTACGGTTTGCGTTAACTGACGAAAATATTGGGTGATGTTGATGAAGAATGGTTGAGGTACTGGCGACTTGGTGCAATACGAGAGTAGGCGAGTGGTGTTCTCCTTGAGTGTACCACTCGTGTTTTTGCACGTAGGATACAGAACACACAGCGAGCCACCTTTGCTCGAGGCGTTGTTGTGGGCCACTGGTAGCAACCTGCGAGAAAGCACTGTCATTGCCTTACGCGGTGCATTGCATCGGTGCAGGAGTGTGGAGCTTTATTTAAATTAAGTTGCTTTACGTGACAAAACCACAATGTGATTATCAGGCGCGCCTTAGTTGTGGATTGCGAATCAATTTTGACCACCAGTGGTTCTTTACGTGCACCTAAATCTAAGTAGAAGAGAGTTTTTGCATTTCGCCCCCGTCTAAATGATACAGCCGTGGTCGGGATTTAACCCACGACGTCAGGCAACACCATAGCCACTAACATACCCCGTCTGGTGCGGTAGTGTTGATTTGCTAGGCACCGCTTACGTAGCGCCGTCTGCCCGCCATGCATCAGTTCTGTGCATAACAAATTTGGACGATGTTTGTTTTTCTTTTTTTTTTTCAGAAATAGCAATAGTGTGCCGTACTTTAATTTACATTTATTCGCTTACTCCTCAATTGTTGCATGTGTAGTATTAGCCTTTTTTCTACTGAAAAGACCCAAAACGACGCAAGCTTTCTGACGTCGCATTTCCCCTCTCCCATGAGAGAAGAGTGGTAAAGCTTTCTTTATTATTCGGAAGGTTGCGCTTAGGCATAATACCATGTAAAATGCAATGCAAAATGACATCACACGTATACGAGCAAGTTTGATTCGTGCATAAAGTCGAGCTAGGCCCATGTACCCAACATCACAAAATTGGGAGGACCGCCCGGACGATGACCGGTTTTTGTGAGGTGCCGCATGTCCGCTTGTTGTATGTAGTCCACGGCACGACCACAGCAGGTGTGTCGCGTTCACTGCGTTAATGAGATGGCACAAAACCGCCATGAGGATCCATACGCAGTGTGGTACTGCTGTTGTGGTCAGTGGGCGGTCGCTGCAGGTGTCAGCGCAGCACAAACACGAAGCCTCCGAACCGCCGCCTTCTGTCGGCCGATGAGCCCATCAGGAAGGTCGGAACCACACGGAGGAACGAGTACTCATGTGGGGCGCACGATACGGCGGGGCCAATTGTTCGTGTGGTAGCTGAACGGTCGCAACGCGGGAGTTGCTCTCTAGTAATTTTTTGAAAGAAACTCAATGGTAGGAGCACGGCTGCGCCGCCCTGCAGCGCAGTAGAAGGCTACGAATTCTACGGGAGGCTACAGGAGAAGGCTACGGAATTCGACACAAGCGCGGCTACGCCGTGAGACGCGGCCCGGGCAGGTGATTCGCCCGAAAAAGGCCGCTGGGTTCCGCAAGTACTGCAAAATCGCCGACGACAGTCGTTAGGCGGATTTATTATTGCGTCCAGACGGTGTCCTTGTGTGATACCTGCAGCTCACGCCACTAAAGAATGTTCAAATAGAAGAACTAGTCTCTGAGCTCTTGTCCTTTGAAAACCTATAAAGGCTACAAACGTGAACATAAGTTAGTTACTTCTAGAGAAAATGAGGATGGTTGCGTCATATTAAACGAAGAATTTCAGTCGGTAAGCAGTCGTAACACTTAGAAGATTGTGTCGATATCTTTCAATGATGTAAGCGCGCTGTGAAGTAGCTGTGTAAAGACATTTGTCATAGGAACTGCAGAGCCTTCCTGGCAATCGCCAGTGCCTCTCATGAGCTCTTGGAAGCATGGTCTTGCAGTTCCTTTATTGCGATAGCAACCATATGTCCGCTACAGGCGACACCTTAGGCCGTCGCCTTGGCCGTGATAATCCGCATAAAATCCGAATGCGAAAGGATCTTATCGCTCCCAGCGTGCCGTATGATGTGGGTGCAAGGGGCAGCGTATGCGAGGGTGAGCCACAAAAGTCAGCGGCTTGATACGCACTGTATTTCAGTGTTCCCAGTGCTGGATGTCACGTGATCAAGCGTGCACTAAGGGGTGGCGGGCGCCGGTGAGCTGCTCCAGCACAGCTAGCCTGGCCATAGTGCATACGCGGCCCAGGCGCCGTGTCTTGGAGATAACCTGCGGTAGATGGAAAGTCTAAGCGGGAGCTGAGCTGGCTGACTGCTTTGTCCGTGATGTGTGCCCCCGCCTAATGTCGCAGGAACGTAATCTCTAGTTTCGAGGAGGCGTTCAAGCGAGAGGCAGCACCAAGCGTTCCCTCCCCGCTTCCGGCGCTCTTCATTGCGCCACCGTTGTGAGAGCAACTGTACGTGGTCATCGAGTGAGGTCTGGTCACGTTTGCCTGTGCGCGCTTTACAATATGATCTTTCATTTAAAAACCATTTGAAACAAAATTTTGAAGAGTGTAAGAATAGTAGTTTACGATAGTGTGGATATAGAGTAGCCTCTGTCTAAAATGCTAGATTTCAACTACGAGTAGACACGCAATTTGCGAAAATAGACATTCTTGGTACCGAAACTGAAAAAAAAGGTCACGCCGCTATTAATGCTTGCCAAAAGTAACGCATGACCTAGAACGCTCAGCTCCTCTCCATGATTTGCAGAAAACAGCTTTAAACAGCACTGCACGGGACACACCAAAATAACCACAGGACAGGCTGCTTTGACTGCCAAGATTAAGTGGCACCCGTTTTTCCAGCGACCGCTGGCAAATGTCGTAGGCGATGTGCTGGCACTTATGTCATAGTCTCTAACCATCAACTGCACGTGTCGTCTGGACAGGGGCTGTTTAAAGCTGCCAACAAGACATTTATGTAATTACTAGCCATGCGACGTTGCCAAGACTGCTTTAGTGCTGTATTCTTCTAATTTACAAACAATTTAGGAAAAGAGAAGTTCCATTGCATTTGTGGTTTAGTCAGTAAGAAAACGTAGACTGAAATTTATGTGGCTGATAAAACTACGAAACTTACTCCGTCTAATACTTTGCTATCGCTATCTATCAATGCTTCGCTTTTCGGTCGGAACTGCTCTTTTTCATTTTACACTTAAGATCTAGGACATCCTCACTGCATACTAAACATTAAGGTTGAGTGCGATCGTGCACAAATATGATCGCAAAAAACCTAGTGACAAACGACACTACGAGTGACCAAGTGTCCATAAAGCAGGGCTAAACTAGCCTTCTTCTAAAAAAAAACTTTCATCGAAACTAACGTATTACCATCTCATCGGAGTTTCATCCCAAAGTCAGGCTTGCCTAGTTAGGAACCGTTCAGACCTTGAAGAATGGGGAACGCGCCCTAAATGAGCAAGCGGAAATTAAGGATGAATGGCTCGACGATTGCCCTAAAGCTCTCGCCCTCTTTCATCTCCGTTTTCGAATTAGACGAGGCGGAATGAGGAAAAGGAAGAGATGGATGAGAGAGGGGTTCCGGGGAGGGGGCAGGGGTGCTGTGCGATGCCTCCGCCGGAGCGTGCATAAAGGAAAGCAACAGGGATAGAATGACCCCGGTCCCGGTAGGGAGCGCCGGGAGCTGTTGATCCAGGGGAGCCTCTCGCACCCACGTGCCCGCACCGCAGTCGGTCATCGGAGAGAGCGTAGGGGACGAGGTACGTCGGCGCGCCCCTGCGCCACGTGTGGCACGAAGGTTATGCGGTTCACTTTTGTTTAAGGCTATTTGTTCTTTTACTCTAAGTTTATAGCCCGGAGAAGTGACTCCGCCCACTGTTCCTTTCGACGTCGGATGCCGAAGCTCATTTGGAGAGGTGACTCGGCGAGACGGTGTCGCGGTTGGTGTCGTGTTTTGCGGAGCGTCGGGAGCAGCGTTGACCTGCTCGAACTGAGGGTTTGAAGTTGTTGCGCAACCCACTGGTGAAACTGGAAGTGCCAAGTTCGTTTCGTGCCATTGGCGTTTTACCGTGTGACCGGTGTTAGGGCATACTTTGCCACCGGGAGAGCGGTGAAGCAACGCAAGGATTGACCGGGCAGGACGTGCTTCTAAGGTGAGATGTGTTGTATTGGATTACATGTAATGAGAAAAAAAATGTAAATCGTTTCGTTCATTGCATGCTTGCACAGAAAAAACTGTTGTGTTTTGTCATTTCCTTCATAACACATTGTTTTTCAGTTGCTTCCTTTTTTTTTCTTTTGGTGCACCATCGGGCAATACAGTTTTTGCGGTAATATAATTGCTTTCTAATAATTGTACTACTTGCCAGGTGTAGGTCACACCAGAACCTACGGCTGTATAAGTAGCAGGGCGGATGCAATTTTCTTCGCCAGCAGAATTCCTCACCTTCGTCAACATATAATCATAACTATGTTTGTTCCGAAGCATAACAAACAAGGGCCATGCCGTCATTCCATGAATTAGCTGTAAAAAAGAACTGAGCTGACGTTTGAAACTGATTGTTGTGCACCTGCTGTTGCAATTACTCTAACTAAAGGCACCTCAACCTAAGCCCTTAATATCGCCGTAGGAAATATCACAGCTCCTCAAATTTGATAATAATCCTTTCACGAACTCCATCTTCTGGACTCTCAGCAGCAATGCAAAGTGAAAACAGCTTTTTGTGACAGCTCTTTTCGCATGGCTCTAATCTCGTAATGCCATCTGGTTCGCACTTGGTTTCTTGTGCCTCATAAATCCTACAGACAACCAGTGAACTGAAACGCCATAAAACAATCTTGGTCATTGCGAACGTGAATAAGTTGAACATATTTAACTCATGCCTTCCTGTACACCAATATTCTTTTTTTTTTCATTTCACTCTTCGAGTGGCGTTTCTCTGCGCTACCAACAGCGACACAGCGGAAGGCACTCGTTGCCTTTCCCCCATTGAACTCGAACTGGAGGAAGTGGCTCCACACTTAATTATGACGTACTCGTATGTAGACATCAGCGACGTTGAATTCTTCCTGAGATCTTGGCCAGCTGTAGGTCATGTATTGTGAATCAAACGTGCTCGTCAACTCAGTGTCAGCTTCAAATATCCGAAGCATTATTTCGCGACAGAGAATTGGCCATTCGATTTTCACTCCAGCTGCAAAACGATTTGCTTGAGCAGTTAACATTCATGTATGGTATGGCTCGTTTTTTTCATCTCTACCAGTGGCCCATGTGGCGAATACCTTTTAGCCGAGGGCACATAAAAGGTGTACGAAACAGATACCAGAAACCGCAGGTGCTGGTGGTGTAATTAAATAATTGTCCAAGATGGAGATATATGGTAAATTTTATCGACAATTAAAAAAAATATTCTGAATCATTTTTATTCAAATGTTCATCTTTTGCTGTGATGAGTCCACTCAATTGAACTGGAAATGTACCATACAGTCGAGATGGCTGATTATTTTTGCATCCAAAACAGATCGTCACCTTAACATAGGAGTAAGCATCTCTCAATCGTCCGACAAATCTGCCCAACGGCAGAGTAATCAGAAAAACAAAATTGACAAAATTCAAAGCACTTATTTCGACAATAATTCATTCATTTAGTCCCACGAGGTAAAATAATGGCAACACTAGCAACGCCCGCAACTTACGTCACCGTCCAGCACTACTGCTAAAAATATTAAATAAAAACCGGAGTTCAAAGGGAAAAAGAAGTGCACTGGAAATGGTAATAACAAAATTGTAGTTATAAAGTATTTGTTTTACAGAGACAAACACATCATATTTAGGAGAACGCTGCTTAAAACGCACGAGAAAAAACTCGAGCAAAGATTCTTGCTTTTCATCAAATATTGCATGAGAATCGTTCGTGTGGCATATTGTCAACATAAATCGACAATTAACTGTATTTTTTATCTCTGAATAAGAGTATGCGCTAGTAACTGTTGATTGTAAATCTGCAGTCAGACCGCGTATATGGTAGTTAACAATACGCGTTGCACGCACAGGTACAACGGCAGGTGCAGGTGCTTTCGCAAAGGAATGCAGGAGTAATAACCACGATTACTTTTTTATCCTGAAATATACACAAGTTCTGCGAAGTTCACGCGGTATCTCTTGACTCCTTCCTCGCTCTGAGTAGTTTTCATTATTGCGATAGCAATTATATGGGCACTCCAGGCGCATTTTAGCCCTCGCCGTGATGTTCCGGATAGAGTCCAAAGGTGATAACATCGTCGCCGCGCGTCGTATGCAGTATGTGCGAGTGACCACGCGAGGGAAGCCCACGATCGCGGCTCAATACGGCACGCGCTAAGGAGGAATCCGGAGACCAAACGCGCCGTCTTCCGTCGCTCGAAAGGCTAGGGGAGGAGGGCGGGAGCGGGCCGGCGTTGTGCTACGGCAGCAACTGCGTATTTCGCGACCGGGCTCAACTTGGGGAACTGACGATCGCGGCTGAATCTCGCACGTGGTTTGGAGGAAAGCGGGGAGGCAGCGCCGGAGGGAGCGGGAGCGGCTTCGACTCCGCCAACACGTGCGTACCTTGCAGAGCCGCGCGTGGTCGCGCACGCCGTATCTTGAAAGGGTTCTGCAGCCGCTTCATACCTTTGTGCGCGCTGTGTTGACGCCGCTCCTGCGTTGAAGTGATAGACAGCAGGAAGGTCACTTTGCTGACTGCTGCTGTCGCTCTTGCTCACACCAGCATTTTGACAGCGAGAGTCGCGCTTATCGAGTATGATGTGTTCATGTTTGCTTGCGCGCTGACACCACGCTTGTTAATTCTATCAGTAGCACCATCTCACAGCGTTATTATCATTGTTCTGGCGCTCTTTGGCCACATTTGGCCCTTGCGCCATTAAACGCCACATATCATCATCATCATCATCATCATCAGTTCAATTATTAAGCGAATGTTTTCATGTTTATACAGCCAATAAAACTACTATCCTTACTTAGTATAGGTGTCCACTAATTTGCCATCGCAATCGATGCTTCGGCTTTCGGGCGAAACTGCGACTTCTTTAAAGAGCGATAGTAATGTGCTGCTTATTTAAGGATCTTTTAACTCTTCTGTCTAGTGTACAGATACACAGGAAGGCGCAATGGCAGCTAAAGCGGAGACGATAACTATGTATCGTGATGTTTTCCAACACGCTACAAACAGTTTTTCAGATAATTCTGTCGAGGCAGTCTTTCTTTCTCCGCACTTCGGCCGGCACCGTTAGTTTTCAATAGCGCTCATGGTTGGTACTAGCCGATTTCACGTGCGTAGTAAGCAGTGTCTTGTTAGAAAATATCATTTTTAATGTTTTTGATCCTAGCATTTCATATCGAAACGTCGTGTGCTTTATGCACTTTCCGTGCTCGGATAATTTCGCCCATATTTTGTTTAAGATGTGCACAGTGCCCGCATGATATTTAAACTTCGCTATCACTTATGTATCTACGACAAATATCAAGTAACGCTTATTAGGGACTGAACATTTCAAGACTTCCCAAGTTCAAATTTTTCATGTCTATTCGCAGATTGTATATGCACTTTCTAGTTAATTTTCGGCATTTCGCAGTTGATGTTGAGGAATGATAGACATCAATGATCCGCAATTCTGAAAATTTTGGGATAGAAAAAGCGAGAGCAATAAAAGACTACATTTTACACATCGTCATGGTACATAACGAAAACTCTGCAACTCACCATATTACTAATTAGACATTTACATCACTATAAGAACAATGTAAACAGCCGGAGATTCATTTCTCTAGATTTTCCATTAGAAAAATTCATTCGACCAGCATCTCCCATTAAGCAAAAATGACACGGGCTGCGGCTGTAATGCCGATAAGATTGATCATCGCGCACAATGCTTGTATTACATTCGACATGCGTGTTTGTATTCACTGTCCTCATTATTTGACAGGAGTAAAGTGGCACGTACATTGTCGTGACTCAAAAGGTTCGGGAAGCCTGACAATCCCAGACAGTAATCTCGGTGGACTCTTTCACAGAGAACGCCATTCATCGAGTCATATGGCTTCGGGCGAATTCTTGACGCGCACCTTATTACGTCGTTCGATTTCTGAATTATAGAGAGAGGGCAGGGCCGCCATTTACCTTCATTTCCACACCGCTTAACACAACTGCAAAGTGACACTGGCTAGTATCCACGTATCTTTTTTTCCTTCACGTTTAATCCTAACATCTTTCCCGAACTGATGATGAGCGCTCCCACAAGTGCTAACAACCTCGTGCATTTGAATGCCTTCGCTAACCTTTCCCGTCTCCGGGGCCGTGCACAAACGAAACAGACCCCGCACAAAGAGAAACTGACTTTGGCCCCCAACCTATTCATTCCGGCACCTTTTGATATGCAAATTACTCGCCCGCACACCGCTTCCCGCCGCTGTTCCCGACCGAACCAATCGCTTTCGCGTTCTCGAGGGAGGGATGACGTCAGCGGGCTTAACGAGTACCTCTCGCCGTGGCTTCTTTAAACGCTGAGATCGAGAAGCCAATCCGCGTGAATGAGCCGCACGAGAGGGGGAGGGAAGTAATGGCGAGGGAGAGGAATAACGGGGTCGCGTCGGTTGCCTGGAATGAAGAATTGGGCTGACGATGGCCGGCTAGGCTTTACTGAAAATGTCGGCTTCTGCGTTCATCGGAGTGAATTACCAACGCTATTCGCTCACAAGAGCTCTGTTAGTAGCCGGATGCCTTGTCTAGTAATCTCTTCTCTACCACTATTGGCCCGATCCTGCTTCACTGCGGTCTTTTGATCACCTGCGGTTCCTTTAGCGTGCACGTTAATCTAAGTAGACAAGTGTTCTTGTATCGCTACACCATCGGAATGCGACTGCCACGCCCGGGATCGAACCCGGAACCTTGAGCTCTTCAGCCCAACACCATGGCCACTAAGCTACTGCGGCGAGTTAAAAACCCACGTATTCCGCATTTCACGTGCGATCTACTTCACATATAAATAGGAATACAGCGACGGGTGCCGTCCGCTTACTTGCTTGGCTATTTATGGGCGCGTATTTATAATCTCGTGGAGGGAGCATTATCGTCAGCTACGGAGGTATCGATCGAACATTCCTTACAGCGCAGATGTCACGCAGATGTCACGATCGAACATTCCTTACAGCGCAGATGTCACGCAGATGTCACGCATGTAGCACCTGTTCTTAGAAGTGGGCAACTGGCCAAAAGATCCTAGTATGCTTCTTTAAAGCATCAAGGCTGCCAAACTGGGCCCGTATTCACGAGAAACTCTTAAGCTAGAATTATTCCTAAACGTAAATTCTAGTCAATCTTCATTCTAGATGTAATATTAGAGACGCCGGCCGGTCAGTGGCAGAAAGCGCTTACGAACGAATAGCTTTTTGAATACGGCCCCCATTTTATATCCTCTGTGCTTTCTTTGACGCCATTTTCGGTTGACTCCACGTAATATTTACGCGTGTGTAGTGCGAGGCATAACAGAGAGCGTAAAGAGCAATATATTAGACCTTGTTGTTGGGCAAGGTGGTTACATTTAACTCTAAACAACTAGCCCGACCGCAGGGTTTTAACGTGGTAAGTTCGTGGTATCAAAGATCCTCGCTAATAAGGACGTGCCTAGCTGAACCCTTCGAGACGAAGCAACTGCTCGTGAGTCTGATCGAGTGCCGCAGTCTGCGGGAGCGCGAATTGCAGACGATGACCCCCCGCGAGCGCTTAAACGACGCCCCTGTACCCGCCCTCGCCGTGTGACCCTCCCCTTTCGCTCTGCGCTTGTTCGCTTCGCTGATGCCCTCAAGCCTTGGTGCACGGAAGGCGCGAGCATCAGGTGCCGTGCGGCGTGTAGGGGGACAGCGGGGACATCTATTTGCGATCAGTCTCTCGGCCCCCTTTGGCCGCGATTATTTGGTTCGCTTCTTTTGGCGGGCCATTTATATTGGCTCGAGCATGCCGACGCGTAATTGGCTAACGCGACCGTCGGGTGAGTCACTCATTGAGCGATTAATCCTGCGTGCGTATTAGCTCCTAGTGACGTATTCGCTATGTTCAGTGTACATGTTTCCTCGTCATTGCTCTGCCAAACTTTTTTTATGCAAGAAGAGGAGAGCAACACATTGAACATAGCTTTTCTGCTCTATTTTGTTTTGTGTTTGCCCGTTTCATTCTGATTTCGCCAAAGTAGTCTGTTTATTGCACTTCTGCGATATTACATACAGAAATTGTCAGATAGAGTATTTCATTAAGGGAGTAACTTTTACTGCCCTCATGATTACAGCTTTCATGCAGTACGAAAGAGTCAATTGCTTGGATATAGATGTAAAAAATCACACATGTATAGATAAGCAACGGCGTACGTAGAACATACGATATGTGACAAATGAGAAGACATCTCGCGGTAGTACACCCGACATTACACGACACTTCTGAGTATGCGCCCTGCGAGTTTGTATAGCCATGCTGTGACCGGCACAAGTCGCCATGATGCAGCTGCCTTCCTAATCAGAAACAAAGGTTAATCGACTCGCGCATATACGATATCTATCTGCCCATACTTGTGTGACTAGTGAAACTGCACAGAAATGTTAATTGCGGATATAAAATAGACGAACAAATCTCATTTCGTTCATAGTACTCAGGACAAAATTCTCACTTTACCGTATGGGGAACGTTTTATGACCATAAACAGAAAAAATTCATTTTTTAATATGTTAATGTGTTTCTTCTAGTGAGTGAAATTTTCTGAAGTAAAATATGCATTTCCCGTTAGTTTTTATTTTCTTGAAATTTATTTTTACAGTGTAGTCATTCTTTCATTAATTATGCAGTTCATTCATGTAGTTTCTGTAGCTAAGGTTCGCAAATAATCTCAACGTGCAGCTGCAAGGTAATATTGGGCTCCGTTTACTTTTTGCTTTTACTCCGTTTACATGTTGTGTGCGTACGTCTCAAAAAGCCACGAAAACTAGAATTGGATTAAATATGCGTAGGACAGACTCGCTCGCTATAGAGTTTATAGTTTCTTAGTTACGCGCACATCTTTTCTTTTTCTTATTTATAAACGGCGCTTTTTTTTGTGGACTGGTTCAGGTCACCGCACATTTACGACCTCCAACAGCAGGTGCTTACTTCGTTGTGCTATTCCATCATCGTTCCTCATTCTCCTCTACTTTCGACTTTGTGCTTACTTTACCGTGTGTAGAGCACCAGGCAAGAGGCCCACTCCTGCGACCAACTCCTTCGCCTTTCTAACAATAAATCTTTATTCGCTTTTCCTTCTCTCTCTCTCTCTGTTTCCAGTCTTTCATGGTTTCCGTCGTTGTGGATCCTTCCCAGAAAAATGTGCGATAGTGCGCCATAACTTCTCTCACAGATCGCAAATGCTTAGCTACTTATTTGAATTAATGCTTCGAAGCTCTGCTTATAAGACTCAGCTTGCGCATTGCTGAAGAAGCTGCCAGTGCGCAAGTCAGTAACGGAACTGAGCGATGATCATCTCTCCCGGCCACTAACGGGCTCAATAGCCAATGCCAAATCCGAATAGACTTAGACCGGTTTAATTAGAGAGGAAGGGGGGGGGGTAGAAATTTTTAATGAGCCTCTAAAAAAATAGCTGCATGCTAGTGAACGCTTTGCGAAACCAAGTGAATGCGATGTACACTATTCCGACGCTCTACAATCCAACCGTTGAACCGCGCTATATTTCTTTCTCTTCGCAATGATAAAAAAAAAACACATTTCCATAGCTAAAGATACTCTCACGACTTGCAAAGGCCTATTTAATGGGGCACATATTGTAGAATGACGTAAGACTTTTAAATAATGCCTCACAAGATGAGCTCGTACAAAGGACGCGATAGAGAGCATATCTACAATATTTAACAATTGTCTAAATCATACATTTCTCCACTTGCGATTCTTTTAAGGCTCTTCTAGACATTCTTACCGAAAGTATTTTCAGAAATGCGCAATAGGTCTGCGGATTACATGCAGGTTTCTTTACTGTAGTACACTTTATGTACAAGTTCTTCGTCTTTCACCAAATATATGTATGTCTTCTCGTTTTTGGGAACAGCAGATACTTCTTGAATCTGCTTGACTACCTTCCTCAACTGCGCAAAAAGTGGAACGAATCTTTTCTTTCTTCTCACTCTCTGTTTCTCTGTTCCTTTTCCCCCATATCTCATCGTTCTTTCTTTCCTTTGGTTTTTCTTTCTTCAAGTCTTTCTCTTTGCTTTTTCTTTTTTCGCTCAAGGACACTCATAGCCTTGTCGCACGGAAATTCTTTACAGAATTGTGGTGTATGAGAGTATGAGCACTATGCGTATTTCCTTTCCGTGTTCCTTTTTCTCTCTCACGTAGGCGACACGCGCGTACGTATTTACAGTGCCGAAAAACGACCCCACCTTCCCCGCTGTGGTTGCTTAGTGGCTATGGTGTTGGGCACGAGGACGCGGGATCGAATCCGGGCCGCGGCGGCCGCATTTCGGCCCCATCGAGGAGGAGGAGACAAAGGAGAGGAAAGACAGGGAGGTTAGCCAGTGTAAGTACCGGCTGGCTACCCTGTGCTGGGGAAAGGGGTAAAGGGAATAAAAGGAGAAAGAAGAAGAGGGGAAGAAATGGGAAAAAAATAGAAAATTCACACAGTAACGCGAAACTACGCGCTACAACGTTCAAAGGCGGTCGCACAATTCGCAGTTCCTTAAACTCTTCAACAAAGCCCTTAAGGCCTTGAGTGCCGAAGCCCGTCTGGACCAATGTCCTAGAGCTTTTTCCTCTGTAAAGGGGCTATTGTCCAGTTTTGCGAGAGCGGTCACGAGCACTTTTCTTCGCACTGCGTAACGGGGACAGTCACATAGGAGGTGTTGAATCGTCTCCTCGCAGCCGCAGGTGTCACAAGTAGAGCTGTCGGCCATGCCAATGCGGAATGAATAGGAGTTCGTGAATGCCACGCCGAGCCACAGGCGGCACAGAACTGTTGCTTCCGCTCGTGGCAACCCTGGTGGTAGGCGGAGTTGCAGACGTGGATCCAATTTATGGAGACGTGCGTTCGTGAAATCACTGGTGTTCCACAGATTCTGCGTAAGCTCGCGGGCGAGGGAGCGAAATGCGCGCATACACTTAGGCTAAGGTTGAAGAACCCCAGGTGATCCAAATTGTTCCGATCCTCATAATCAGATGGTGGTTTTGGCAAGTAAAACCCCATATATATTAGTTAATTACAACCCTACCACACGTAACAAATTAGTGATCGCCGCCTGCCCCGTCTCACACAGAGACCTCGTCAAATGAGCACCAAGCATCATTTTCACCGTACGCTGATTTGGGCTGCGTAGTTAAACATCGACATACTGGAGAAACCGCGCAGACAGTGGAAGGCTACGAGAAGGCTACGAGAAGGCAACACTGGCGCTTCCAATGTTGTCGTCTTCTCGTAGTGCTGTTGCCTGTGCTGCTTCTTCAGTATGTCGATGATCAATTTCACCGTAACCCAACTAAAATCACGGCAACTCTCATTCTCCAAAAGTGCCAATGCTAGTGCTACAGCTTCCATTCCTTAAGGCTCGCCTGACATAGCTCTGCCGATCAAAGAGTGGTTCTATTCTGCCAAACTAGCAAGCAAGTCATATTGGTCGTAATCGATTGTTTGCGTACGCAACCTCGTAGGTACGCGAGAATAAAATAAATGAGCTGTTTTATTCGCTGTGAGAAACCGCGATTGCTTTAAACGGAATATTTTGTTTTCCTTGCCACACTTGGAGGGAGGTGTCATAAGCAGGACACGCAATACGCACGTACTTCTTTACAGGTCTTCTTCTCGTGGGCCCACTGAGTCATACCGCATTGCAAGCAACTTCGTCGCGACACCATATTATCGTTTGGGCACCACAGTCCTTGCAGGTTTTGAATCAATTATCATATATGGAAGTTTCTTGTTCTCTTGTTCATCGACCACTTTCTCTCCCCCTCCCAAAGGAAGCACCGTTGTCGTCATGTTGCGCATCGCAATCGCCTCCCTCTACGCAGTCTTCGCCGCCTGCGTGACCGGAGAGTCTCACGGTCGCCATTCAGCTCACGTCGCGTCCGGAATGCGCTTTAGCGCCAACGAACAACTCTCGCCTCTCGAATCGAACGATGTCCCACCGGCGGCGTGATAATTCGATCTTCGACCAGCCAGCCGCACTACCCCGTCCCAACATTCCTTTTTTTTTTTCTTTTTTTTTTTTATTGCCTGACCAACCTCCAGGCGGCAGCCGCTCACCGACCCCGCTAAAGTAGCTCCCTCTCCCGGCTACCCAACAAGGAAGACTGCCCCTGTTTCCTCTTCCCTTTCATATTCCGACCCAATGGCGCATGGAAATGAGCTTAGTCATGCGGGAGACGCCATTGGGAATTGCCTTTCGCGTGGCCAAAGCCAACAGCGCCACCTGACGGATTGCGGTGCGGGCGATGCGTCGGTATTTACTGCTGCCCTCCTTGCGGCGTGGCCATACACCCCGAGCGTGTGCCCCAGCACCCCACCTTCAATCTCATCGTCTCCTGTCGTCTTTGTGGCCTTATAGTTCTTATGATGCGGGCCCCATACGTACTATCCATTCTTCGTTGCGTTCGAGTAGCTCCTCGCCCGCGCATTTGACACGTTATTACGAAGCCGAACGCCGCGAATCACTCCGCACAGCTGCACAGATCTTTTCATGTGTAATTTTGTTTAGCTATTTATTTAGATAGCCCGTATCGCTTAGTCACCAGCTACGCACCTACTACTCGAAGCTATAGTAGATCTTGCTCAAAAGCCTTCTGCGCGTAATTGCAGAAAGAGCTGCAAGTACGCATACGGCGAGAGTTCGGCGCCGGCGTTCTGTGGCTCCGCCTTGCTATGAGCTCACTGGTAACGCAAGCCTCCCGTACGCAATTCCTCATGTGTCCACCGTGTTTGATATATCACCTGTGAATTACTATTTCTTCTAGTTTTGGTGGCAGTTCCAAAATAAACATGCTATTTGTTTTCGTTAATCTCTCTGTGTAAGTAGTCCGCACACCGGCAATCTTCAGAGGCCCTTCTCAGACGCAACATCCTCATTGACATGGACCTGCCATGGTTGCTGAGTGTCTAGGGTGTTGAACTGATAAGCGCGAGGTCGCGGGATCGAATCCCGGCCACGGCAGCCGCATTTTCGAAGGGGGCGAAATGCGAAAACTCCCGTGTACTTGGATTTAGATGCACGTTAAAGAACCCTAGGTCGTCCAAATTTCTGGAGTCGCCCACTACGACGTGCCTCACGATCAGATATGGGGTTTGGCACGTAAAACCCACAATCTTATCTCATTGACATGGATACCCACAGTGGTTCCTTAGTGACTTTGGCATTGCGCCGCTGAGCATGAGGACGCGGGATTAAATCCCAGCCGCGCAGGACGTATTTGGATGGGGTCGAAATGCAAAAACGCCCATGGGCTGTGCATTGGGGGCTCGTTAAAGAACCCCAGGTCGTGAAAATTATTCTGGAGTCCCCCACTACGGCGTGCCTCACGACCAGATCGTGGTTTTGACATGTAAAACTCCGGAACTGAAAATTTGCCTAGATCTACAGGCAGTGAATCGCTTCTTTGTACTTCTTTTGTTAACGGTCTTTTCACCAAAACAGTTATTGGGGATGTTCCCCTCTCCATTAGTGACCCAAACATATTGCCATTGGGCGGATAAATATTCACACACCTCGGTGTAGCAATCGCCGCCGGCGTGTATAATCACCGTCATACTTAGGCAGAGCACACACAAAGCCCTATGCCATCCCTCACCGACGCAAATGAAAACATCTCGTTCACTTTGATTTCTGGCCAGGGAGAGCGCATTCCTACAAAAAAAAATATCAAATTTGATTTGATTTGGAAGGTAACTAGCAAGTGGTAAATAATTAACAGTCGATTTGCAGTCATATCTACCGCTGATGCCTTCACGTCAGAGTGTCGAAGGTGCTACTGCGGGTTTTGCCGTTAAAGCGCCTCTTAACCATTCTGCGTTCGAAGGCGAGCAAGGGGTTTCTGTCTCGCCTAGGTGTCCTCCCCACAGGTGCTCTCTCCTCCTCACCACTAATTTCACAATTAGACGTTAGGTTAGCACCAAACGTCATGGTGGCACTCTTGTACTCTTCGCAAACACCGTTAACTCCCGCTTATCAGGATTTCGATAAGTTCGACTGCACGCCGTTGACGTCGCACGCGCAGCATGCTACACAAGTTGAATTGGGGTGATTGCGCGCAACGTGTAACTGAGACGACAGGAAGAGCGGCCGGGCGACTGCATGGCAAAGGTGTGTGATCCTGAAAGATAGTGTGATTGTGAAGAGGAAATGGCGCTATTTCCTGCAGCCCGTAAGGTAGCACGACCCAGCGCCTTGGAGAAGGGGAGAGGGACATAAAGACGAAGGAAAAAAGAGAAGAGGGAGAAGAAGGTCGAGGTGATTGCAAAGCTCGCTACCGTTAGGTACCGCCGTTAGCGGTAGCCATGCGGCGCATTCACAATTTACACGACAGCCCCGCGTCCTCCAACAACGTAAGAAAGTGCCTGAAGGCGAAGCCGTGGTGCCGGCAGGGTAAGAGCAGCTGGGATGCCGAGACCGCTGGGAGTCCGAGGCGTCGGAATGAGACATGGAAGCCCTCTTTTTGGAGAAGACGGGACTGGAACAAAGTAGATGGTCGATTGTTTCGTTCTCGCCGCACGCTGAGAAGGCCGGGGATGAAGCCAGGCCTTTGCTGTATATCCGGTACGCCGTCCAAGAGCAGCCGATCAGGAGCCGCAGCAGGAGAGACCGATCCTGCCTTGTGAGGCCGCGTTCAGGAAGTGGATGGGAAGGGTGACCGCTGGGGACGCGCCGATCCGGGTGGAGCACCGTCAGGTGTCGCTACAACGTGCGCCTTGCATTGTCGAAGACCGTTACAGTGGTACTGACTGGTACAGTGGCATATTGAGCTGCCTTTGCCAGGGCTTCAGCCTCCTCGTTGCCCTGGACGTCGACGTGAGAGAGTAGCCACAGCAGCGACAGCTTCAAGCCATCCGAACGAAACAAGGGCGCGAAGCTTTTTCGTCAGCAGGGCAACGCCAAGGCCGGTGTTCTCCGGTCGATGAAGAGCAAGGAGCGGCGCCCGCGAGTCGCAGACGATCACGGCCGGAGAATCCGGGGGGTCCTCCGCCAGCATGTCCGCAGCCCCATGGAGGCCAGCCACCTCAGCAGCGGTGGAGTTTGCCGCGAAAGGCCGCCGGCACACTTGCCGAAGGGCAGGGATCACGCAGGAGGCCGTGGCAGATCCGGAGTCTGCATGGACCGAGCCGTCCGTGTACATGTTAAGATGTCCGTCCACGTCTGATCCTGATGGACAACTGGTCGAAACTGATTTCTCTCGTACTGCATAAACCAATCGACAGATTTCGCCCTAGTCACGTCACATGCATGACAGTGTTGGCGTCACAACGGGTTAAGAAGGGACCAAAAAAACCCGGCAGAGTAGCCTGTGGTTTTCTTCTTCTTCCTCTTCTAATTATTATTATTATTATTATTATTATTATTATTATTATTATTATTATTATTATTATTATTATTAGACATGGTTTGGAGCCTTGCTCCCCGCGCCAGAACTGGTATTTTGATCTACCAAACAAAGCGTACATAACAAAAGTGACGTTCAGCGTTGCTGGATTATGCACCTTTTTGCTTCTACTGCGGAAAGTTCTGAAGATTTCTGATAGGGGTGCGTTTAATGGTGCTAGCCTAACGCGCCCTCTTTCTATAGAATTCTATGTTTTATCCTGACAGCCCGTGTTTGCGTCTGTCAAGCCACTATAAATGTGTCTTCCACTTTCGGGTCAAGTCTGACGGCTGTGCTACAATCACCTGGTAGTATTGCATAGCAGAAGCAGTGCTGTGTCCCTGTTTCCTCACTGCGCTGGCAGAAAATGCGACTTACTGCTGTATACAGTCGAAATTTACAAACTCCTCAAGGAAGAAATCTAATATAGTAAACCTTTTTCATGGTCTAGTTTGTTAGTATCGTTTCTTGTATCTCCTTGTGATTGTGTCTTTTTTGCGCTCTCTTCTGTTAAAAGAAGGACACCAAAAAACCACACATTTGGTTGGCTGACACAACCATGAGTTATGTTGCGTTATCCCAGTCCTCGTGAGCCAGCGAGCTCAGACGAAAGTTTTGTTTAAATGTGCTGCCTTCAGTGACTTCAGGTTCCACACTAAGCGTCCTGCAAAGTCTATTTCATCCTCGGAACTCCTTGTGCGGACCAAGAAAGCGAAAGGAAGGTGCGCAGTATAGTGCGAATAATTCTCAATTTTAATCACGCATGAAGTGCATTTGGGCAACGTATTTCTGCTTGAGGCTCCCGCAATAAACAAGCCAGATCAAGAAATGCGCGAGTGATCGAGCTTGTGTAAAAAAAAACAAATCCGGCAGAAGCTATCTTATGGTGAATGTCGACGTTAATGTGATGTGCATTCGAGCATTGTAGCGAGACAGCATACTGCTACCTTCAAAACGCGTTAATCTTGAGGCGTTTACGGGTATCGGGATCGACTTGCAAGGTTACCAACTTTAAATACATTATTTTCGGGATCAGCCTATCTTTCAATTCAGTTTCGTTCGAACGGTCCCGTTTGATCGGCATGACAGCCGTCCGCGCGAAGCGTGGCCAAGAGCCAAATAAAGTTTTCTTTCAAGAAACAGTATGCTCGAATGTCGCGATGCCACGTAGCCCTGTTTTCTGGAGTTCGCAATAATGACTGTGACTTTGTTGACTGTTCAACATGAAAAGTTGCTCTAACATGTCGCCCTGACCTCTATGAACGCGCGTGGTACTCTCCTTTTTGAGTAAGGCGCAGAGAAGGAGTCCGTTATGGTGTGGAGGCTCAACTATGCTGCCACAAAGCGGGATAGTTCAATGATCGGGCGGCAAGAAGAAACAGAAGAGGAAGGACGATTCTAACGCAGGAATAGCAAAGTTCGGTAAGAAATGCGCCAGACACTATAACTGAACTGAAACGATAGTATTTATTTATTTATTTATTTATTTATTTATTTATTTATTTATTTATTTATTTCAACGCTTTCAAAGTCCGAAAGCGTTACGGAATAGAGTGGTGAGCACTGAACTAATTTATGCGACTGCTAAGACCATAAATAACATACAACTGCAACTTTATATGCAATTACATCGGGTCAGTTGGGCACTAGAGGTGGACAGGTGCTTCCAGTCATTCGAGGTAGTTGGAATAAAATAATATTAAGAAAAGTTTGTACGGGAGAAAGATACCTGTAGATGGTGTTGGTGATGAAATCTGTTCGATAACTGCAAGTCGTATGCAATTATGAAAGAGGTATTAACAAAGGAGGCATTTAACACAGCATTAATATATACTTTTCAGAATGAATCATTTTAGTGAAATTATTAGTGAGCAGGAAGGTGAAAAGGCAAAAAAGTAACATTAACACAGTAATCGTCTCGTTTTCGTAAAAAGATGAATACAGCGCTATAAGCCTCCCTGTGACTGAAGCTTAATGTATAAACGTTTAAAATGCTTAATGTATAAGCACAAAATGACAGCACGACACAGGTACCTAATCCTAGTCCAATCTGTCAGCATGCAGATTTGAGTAACCTTTTTATCGGCCTTGAATACTGTCGACAGGACAAAAAGTGGACAATTGAGTCAATATCATTAGAATAACGTCATAAAAAAGGGTGCTATTATCGAGCATTGTGTAAGTAAAGACCTAGTTACGGAATGCGACAGCGTAATATAGTATACTAAACTTCTAACCGGTGGCAATGATTCCATTTTTTTCTGCACAAATGCAGTTGTTGAAAATATAAGAAAATTTGAGAATGTCGCAAGGAATTATTTGAAGCTATCATTCTACAAACAACGTTTTCCTGCCACGATGCAGTGATACAATCCACGCAAAGTAAAATAGGACTCTCGTTAGAAGAATAACGCGCACAAAACAGACCTCTTCGTTGCAATTTTTTTAGAAATTGTCGCACATGTTGACATCAATCGGACGTGGTGAGAGCTGAAAAGAGTAGATGGCGCTCGCGTTCGCGAACTATTATTTCGGAGAAGTTATCTACTTAGTGGCTTAGTTTGTTCAGGTCAAATGTCCCAAAACAACATACAACTTCAAAATATCTGCGAAATAAACAGAAGTATCATAAACCGTACAAACGGCTAGATTGTGAGTACTCAGTGGTATGGTGGATTCGAGTTTGGCAGACCCATAGTGAAAAAAAAATGCTCGCTCGTGATAACGCTCTTCATTAAAGTCTTGAAGAAGACCAGTGAGGATCCCATCAGTTTGTGGAGCTAGGCCCGAGTGCAGGGAAAAGATAAAATAAAACTTATCAGTAGTGAAATGGAAAGATAAACTGTTTTCTAGACCACAGGAGGTATGTATGAGAGATTTGCTTAACATTTCTGTGCGAGCTTCTCGCAACCATTTAGTGGGTCGGCCACCATCTATTTGATGGATAATTCTGATTATTTAGCATCTTCACTAATAGTAGAAGACAATATACTCAAGTCGATACGCACGAAGTCAATACGCCGAAGTTCAGTGCGGGTAGTGACGGTATTCCAAACTTTATAATCAAGGATTTTACTGATATTTTCGTCCCCGTCTTAACGTTCTTGCTTAATCTATCCACAGAATCCGGTGGTTTTCCGTTCCAGTGGAAATTATCATTGGTTGTCCCGGTAATTAGGTCTGAGACCTCCTGTGATATCAATACTTTTCGTCCTGTTTCCCTTCGTTATGGTTTTTGAAAGCTCTGTAACTGGTTATCTACGATCTTCTAAATTTTTACCTTAATAAAACGTTCTCGCCCGTACAAAATGGTTTTGAGAAAGGAAGATAAGTAGAAACAAACTTGTGTGTCTTGCTTGGCTATATCCCATTAATTACAGGCCTGTGGATTATGTTCACGTTATTTTTGGTAGTTTGCTAGCTACCTGTCAAATCCCGAGTCCCCGAGGGTTCTAACTTCTGGGCCATGGCTCTTCTTAGTGTTTGCAAACGATTCACTATCAGGTATTTGGCATTTTGGGCTCTTACTGTTCACCGATGACCTGAAACTGCATCGCAGAATGTTAAGCTCACAGGAGCGCTAATTGTTACAACGTGACATCAGTTGCATTAAAACGTGCTGCTGACTCAACAGGCCTAATTTGAATCCGGAAAGAAATTTCAGCAATGTCGTTCACTAGGAAGCTTGACATGGTATAGTTCAATTATTGGCATTCAGTGTGAGAGATACCACGTTTATGGTTTGCAAGGTACCTCAGATTTCAAATGGACAGCAATCTGCACTTTTCTGTGCATTTATCAAGTGTTGCTAACATCAGCATTCAATCTCCTGGTGTAGTTTCAACGTTAAAAATAACCATTCCTAGATATTAGTGTATTCGTGCTTTCTACTGTGGGCTGGTTCGTTCGCGGATAGAGTTCGCATCAGTTGTTTGGGACTGTGTGTCACTTTCTTAAAGCAATTTAGTTAAAAAAGTGCAGCGTAAATTTGTGCGCATTGTCACGAAAGGAACATTGGCCGACGCCCGTCTTATATCTATTAATTGATATTGGCAGACTAGGGTTTTGTGATACTGCGTGAAAGACGGCTTGATTGTGATACGATACTTTTTCGCCAAGTTGTGCGAGATGACCGGGACGGCCACATCGCTCACGTCCTACAAAGTACAAAACTACGAAGTATCGGCACATATTTGATCCTGAAGCTCTATTGCTGTGCCTTATATCACGGCTTCACGAAACATACGATTCTATGTTTCTGTGCAGTGATCTTTTTCTCTGACTTCACGTGAAAGTTAAGCATGCATTCTTGTGTGATTTTGTAGTCGTATATTAATCGCGGTCAGCTTTCTCATTGCATTTTTGCTTGTCCTATGTGTTGTTACTCAGTTAAATTTATTTTCTTATTCTGCTCTCATGGTGCAGAAATTGCGAAGTATATGACGTAGTGAGTTTCAGCCAAAGCCCCAAGGCTCTTGGCAGCTACTAGAAATAAACAAATCGAATGACACTCAAATCACATAAAAAAGAACGTGCCGTTATTGGTGTCTCTGAGCTAATTCCTGGCACATTAGAAGAAAATTGCAGCTGGTAAAGGAATTCGTCAACAGTTCTGATTCATGTGACCCTATTACATCATCATTTATAAAGGGTGTGCTCATAACATCACCGAGTGAGATAGATAATGCCTTCAATGATTAATACCTTCAGTTCACTAGTCCACTGCAGCCTTTTTTTCTTCACTCCACTAACCCTGAAGAAATTTAATCCGTCATTTTATATGTGAGCTCAACTGTCCCTGGTCTGGACAACACCTCCCCAAAACACATCAAATTAATTCGTGCCACAGTATTACCCATGCCACATATTTAGCCTTACTTTCAGATCTGGTGTTCTTCCTGACCAACTCAAAGTGGCGAAGGTCATACCTGTCTGGAAGAAATGTGACAAAACTTCATTTCAATGTTACCGTCCAATTTCTATTCTTCCCATCCTCGACAAAGTTGTAGAGTAATTGATAGAAACAAGACTGCAGGAGTACTAAACGAAATTCTACCTACTGATTTTTTAATTAGGAAGGAACAGCGCCAACTAAGACGATCACAAGTGGGGAGAACGACGCAGGACAAGCGCCAACTTCATCTATCTTTATTCACTGAAAAATCAGCAAATATAAGGAAAATTACAGACATGTGCACAATGACCATAATGCATCATCTGCCAAACCGTTCTAGATAGGACATTTCGCTTTTGAACAGGGTCACGGAAGTATCGCTAACACAGTTCTTTCCTCTTTTCTTTATCTGGAAAGCTTCCAAAACCTCACGTACCTTTGTTTCCCTGCTTCTGCCAAGAATCTTTATCTCTCCGAACCGTGGTTCACACTTCTTGCAGTACTGGCATTGTTTTCGTGGCGAATGTTCTGCCGCTCGGTCACACGCAGTGCAACTTGCGCAATGTTGCGAAAGATGCGCACCTCCTTCTTTCAGCGACCGCACATGTTCAGCTGAAATACCTTTGACCTGCGGTAAAACCTATGTGTGCCGAATGGGCAGATGCGTGAATGACCGTGCAGCTGAACATGTGCGGTCGCTGAAAGAAGGAGGTGCGCATCTTTCGCAACATTGCGCAAGTTGCACTGCGTGTGACCGAGCGGCAGAACATTCGCCACGAAAACAATGCCAGTACTGCAAGAAGTGTGAACCACGGTTCGGAGAGATAAAGATTCTTGGCAGAAGCAGGGAAACAAACGCACGTGAGGTTTTGGAAGCCTTCCAGATAAAGAAAAGAGGAAAAAACTGTGTTAGTGATACTTCCGTGACCCTGTTCAAACGCGTAATGTCCTATCTAGAACGGTTTGGCAGATGATGCATTATGGTCATTGTGCGCATGTCTGTAATTTTTCTTTTATTTGATGATTTTTCAGTGAATAAAGATAGATGAAGTTGGCGCTTGTCCTGTGTCGTTTTCCCCACTTGTGATCGTCTTAGTTGGCGCTGTTCCTTCCTTATTCAAGTATGCACCATCTAGCCCAAATGAATGTTGTCCTGAACTGCTTTTTTACCAGTTTGCATTCCGCTCAGGGTTGTCTACAGTCACTGCCATCGCACATATCAGTGATGATAATAATTGTTACATTGGTCACGGCGATATTTCAGTTTCTATTTTTTCTAGTTTCTCTTTGTTTGAAGCTTGACTGTATGGTATTGCTAGGCCACCGCTATCACTGCCAAAAAGTGTATGTAATAAAGGACAGCTTGTTGTTGTTCATCCTTGCTTTTCTAATTCCTGACTTATTATTAAAGATGTTCCTCAAGGATCTACTTGAGGGTCCTTTTTGTTTTTAACACACATTAGTGACTTGCCTATTGCCTTTCTCGCTCAAAGTGCATACTGTATAACGACGGCACCTCCATCTTTGCTCACAGCTCTGACCTTAATGGTTTAATTTTCGATTTACAAGCAGATTTGAATGCCCTGGTACAGTGGTGTTCTGCAATCCAGCTATCAATTGACCCATCTGGTACAAATTTTCATCCACCAAACAGGAAACTTATGTCTCCCTGCCTTATTTTCAATGGCCAGGCTCTTACTTTATCCTAGCATGTTACTTTTCTTGGAGTCATTGCTCACACTCATCTTAGGTCTTATAAACACATTTCTTCAATCAGTATTAGAATACAGACGTCCACTCCTAAAATACGTGCCCTCCTTAAAACCACACTCTACTGCCGCCTCCATACACTTACAACATCGTATTACACCTTTATAAACAGCGATATAAACTACTGCCTCACATCATGGAGTCAAACATACCCCATTCACCTCTCCTCGGTGATTAAACTAAAAAAAAAAAGCCGTTCACACGATTAAATTGGCACCATTCTTGTTACCTTCTTTCGCACTTTTGTTCGGCTTAATATTTTGCCTTTGTCTAGCCTTTATTTTTTTTAATATAGGTATTATGTTTTCTTTTCATTACCATGTTCCCAAATTAGACATTTCCCACGAGATGTGTTCTTTAACCCTATTTCTACTCCCTTCCCTACCTATAGTAACTTGCTCTTGCTTAGTATCCGTAATAATCAGGGCAGATCCACTTTGCATTTTTCTTCAGTATCATTCTGGAACAGTTTACACACACATACGAAATCTGTAGCTTCCTTGCAAATGCTTAAGGAAAACCTGAAAATATCTCTTATTTCAAAGCATAAATAATCTCACCTACCAGTGAACGTTATTGTAGAGTCATGTATACGTATTTTAATGCGCGCTCTCCTTCGTTTGCTTTGCTTCTACAGCGAAGCTGTTAGCCTCTAGTTGGTGGGCATTTTTCGTGTCCGCGTCCGTTAGCAAAAATGTGGGCCGATCCCCCCGGAGGTGATGCAATACCGGGCCGACCTTCGACGGAGGTGAACACGGCTTCAAGTCCTCAGCAAGGTGAAGCGAAAAGCGCATACATTCTTTGGAATCGCCCATACAGCTTACAGAACAGCATTCGTTTCAATAAAAAAATTCAAGGTCATTCCACCCTGCTGAGGTGGATGACCAGCCGAGCTGTAAACATCGTGGCAGTAAAACTTGTGGCGAATACTTTATTGCGTCGATCATTGCCACTTGGTAACGAAGGTCACAATGGTTTTGTGGTCTCTATGGTATACACTGATCGGCATATACACGGAACTGCGAGCGCATTGTTTGATAATGTCAAATCGATGCACATACGCCGCTGGGTGGTAGGTTGGCACGGATCGGGGTGGAATCGCAAGCGATATGTCTGCAACACGAAATGCGTAAACCGTTCTCTTTTCGGTCCCAACGCATCCACATTGAAATCACCGACAACAACCACAAGGGCAGTGTCATGGCAACTAACCCACGCAAAGTAAATAGCCATGAACCTTACGGTGCTGTAAGCCACTGCATTTGTTGCTTGCTTAAGGGGTATGAGCCATTGGTAATGACAGTTTTTGAGACGCTGTTCTGTATGTTGTATGCGGGATTAAAGAGAACGTCAGCACTGTTCGCTTCACTTTGCTGAGTGCTTGCATTACGGCGCTTTATGAACCATTGCATTTTTTGCTTGCTTACGCTGGTATGAGCTATTAATGATGGTAGTTCTTGTGTGCGCACACGAACATTTTATGACACCTTAACCATATATAGCTCCGCTGTAAAACAAGCATCTGAACCACATATTTGATAACCCGCGAGAAATTTATAAAGGCGTTCTATGCCGCTTCTTGATGCATGCGTTCTCGGTGAATGGTTTCAATATCGGACTTCTGTACTGGAGGTCCTGTGTTCGAAGCCCACCGTCGAACATCTTTGATAATGTTTATTTATTTACTGCACAGTACTTTGTTGTGAATGACGAGTTTACAAAGTCACGAAGGTGTTTGAAGCCAGAAGGACGAAGTTTAGGCAAATCCGCGTACTTCCCACAATTCCCACGTTGGCTGAACCTCCCCGATTGCAGATTGCGTAGACACTCCCGTTCCAGCACTGCTATGAGTATACCGCGCTGATTTAAAGCTCCCGAGAAACAATTACCACTACCAACAGTCTAAAGTAATAAAATATTTCATACTGCCATCAGCAGCTTTAGTTGTTTTGAAACAGCTCCGCTGGACAAGCACTTTCGCAGGGCCGGGATAGCGAGCCATTTTTTTCCCCTTACTTGACAGTTGTACTCATTTTATTTGCACAGGAGGTCCCCCCAACGGTGATTAAACCTTGCAACCTCCTTCTGCATGTGCACAAACTTTTTCTATATTTCTTATATATATATGTAATAAACTTCAATAACGTAAGCGAATAACACGGTGCACATTTTTCCTTCAGCCCTCCACTAGAATGACATCGAGAGCCGAACCCGCGACGTTGTTTTCAGCTGCAAAACGCCATAGCCACTTAGTCGCCGCGGCGGCAGAAATTTCGGAGGAACCGTTAAGCAGATTGGAAATGGCAGTGTTGGAGCTATAGTTGCTGATGCATATAAAAACGTGGAAACTAGCGCTCTTGTAAAACCCCGGATCAATTTACTACCCTTGATCGCAGTTCCCTCTCTACGGACGAGGAGCGCCAAGCGTGCTATAAATTATTGCAACCCGACGCGCGAAGCCGCTCGAACTTCGCGCGTCCCCTGCCAGGGACCGCAGTGCCACCCCTCGACTGGCTGCTGCACTGGCCTTCTCTCAAATCGTTCTCGACGCGGATGGGTTTGGTCGATTGCTCCCCAGAGGCCGCGGCCGGCGGGTGGGAGGGAAATTGAAGGCCGCGCTTGTGGCAGGCGGCGGTGTCTCTTTCGTAGGATCCACGGCTACCGCTTGTCGGCCCGTACTTAGCGTCCTGAATTATTAGATCGTTCGCAATCACGATCGGCGTCGCTGACGGAGCACAGTTCAGCCGAGGCGCGCGTGTCGTATTGTGCTTCGCTTGATTAATGTGCGCAGTGCAAGTTTAACTTGGAATCGTGAGGTTCTGCTCTGACATGGCTGGAATTCAGAGTTTCCGTTTCGTATGCTGTTCAAGCCAGTAAAATTTTGGGGGGGTTAAGGGTGGAACGTTCTTATTTATTTATTTATTTATAAACAGGAAAAGGTGGGAGGTACGTTATTTCAAGGTCAATGTATTACTCTCACAAGCCTTTTCTTCGTTCTGTGCCTGAAACGCTTAATTCCTGCAAACAAAGATTACTGCACGGCCATGTGCAGTAACCATGCTGCCAGACGTGCCACTTGGCACCTAGCCGGGTGTGCGACGAGTTCGCGTCCTCGCCGGACCTGTAATACAGTTTATTCACTCACTCACTCACTCACTTGGCACCTGATAGCTGGTAGCTGCGATAACACACACATGGATATATGTCTATGGGCATGAGTAGAAACAACGTATAAGGACGAATGACAGTGAAAACACGATACGAAAGTGTTGATAGATAGATAGATAGATAGATAGATAGATAGATAGATAGATAGATAGATAGATAGATAGATAGATAGATAGATAGATAGATAGATAGATAGATAGATAGATAGATAGATAGATAGATAAACTTTATGAAAATAATAAGCAGAAAAACCGCTGATGGTCGGGGCCCCTAGTCCCGGGCTCCGCGGGCTCTTGCCATCTTCTCAGCTCTCTGTATCAGCTTGAGCTGGTCGTCGATGGCCGAGCTGGACAGCAGTGCCTCCCATTGCTCCCTCGTGGTGTTCGTGTCTGGGTGTTCAATGTTGTGTAGTGTGCACTCCCACGTAATGTGGTATAGTGAGTGAGTGAGTGAATAAACTTTATTGTAGGTCCGGCGAGGACGCGAACTCGTCGCGCACCCGGCTAGTCCCACGTCGGGACCGGCAGGTCTAGCCCACCGGCCCGGTCGCGGGCACGCTGGACGGCCAGGATTTGCTTTTCTAGAGCGGGGCTACGCAAAAGCGAGTCCCACTCCTCCTTGATGAACTGGGGGTATGTCGACCCACACTCCCGCAGCATGTGCGCTAGAGTGGAGGTCTGGCCGCAGGAGGGGCAGGCGTCGTCGCGATACACGTCCGGGTAAGCCTCGTGGAGAACGGACAGACACGGATACGTACTGGTCTGCAGAAGCCTAAGCGAAACGGCTTGCGCCCTATTCAACTTGGGGTGAGGGGGTGGAAAGACCCTTCTAGACATGTAGAAGAATTTAATAAGCTCGTTGTGAGTAGCGGGAGCGTCCCTGTGGCCGTAGGGAGGAGGGGAGTCGGTGCTTCTTGTAGAGGAAGCGCGGTCGGTGAGGTCACGCGCAGCCTCGTGAGCAGACTCATTGAGGTTCGGGGGAGCACCCTCGACCGACCCTACGTGAGCTGGAAACCAGTGGATTGAATAATGCGTGAGAGCATCTCGACTCGAGCTGCTAAGAAGACGAGCAGCTTGCTTGGCGATGCAACCCTTCTGAAAAGCCCTAACTGCTGTTTTGGAATCGCTATATATCTCGGATCCACGACCGTCTAGCAGGGCGAGGGCGATGGCGGCTTGTTCGGCGACACCGGGGTCTGAAGTGCGAATGGAGGCGCAGTTGGAAATCTTGCCGCTGGAGTCGACCACAACGATGGCAAAGGTCTTCCCATCGCTGTACTCCGCGGCGTCGACGAAGCCTGGTGTGGCCCCGCACCACGGGAATTCGTCCCTGTAGGCTGTGGGGTGTATGCTATGTAATATGTGTAGGTTCGTGTGAGTGCCTGCCTGGAGCCTACGCCAGGCAGCGGCATCCTCTGTGTTTAGATTTCGATGGGGTGATGGATATCGCAAGCGACGCCCTCTGTGTTAGTTCACGATGGCTGAATACTCGAGGTCGACAGGGTTCGGGTTCTGTAGCCGGCGTGATGAGTGATCGGTTATGTACGAATCCTCGAGCTGCTCTGTCAGCCTGCAGGCTGCCCGTGATGCCAGTGTGGCCCGGTATCCGGATGATAGTTTGGGTGGTGAAGTCCTGAGGGTCCTCCTTGAGCATTTGGGTTAGGACTTGTGCAGCAGGTCTTCCAATTCTTCCCTGTAGGAAGTTGCGGCAGGGCTGCTGGCAATCCGTGGGGACCGTTAGTGGTTGGTTTGCGTGTTGGCCTTCGCGGATGGCTAACGCGATGGCCAGCTTTTCGGCTTCCGTAATTGTGCAGGGGCGGGTCGATGCAGCGGAAGTAACGTGGCCTCGTTGGTCGCATACCACTGCCACTGCGCCCTTGTTGTTCGTCCCATACATGGCGGCGTTCGTAAAACAGGCCGTGGTATAGAACCTGAATGCTTTCTCCATGTACTGGGCCCTTGCTCTCCACCTGCCGGAGTGTAGGTTAAGGTCCATGTTGCGGGGTATCGGGGCAACGTGAAGCCTGCCCCGGACGTGACGAGGTATCAAGCAGGTTTCTTGGATTCGTGTTGTTATAGCTGGGAACGTCAAGGTTTGTAGAACTTGCCGGCCCGTGTGCGCAAGTCTGTTGTTGCGAGACGTAAAGGGCTTCTGTCAGTTCGCTGGGGGTGTTGTGCAACCCTAGCGCCAATAACGTTTCAGTTGATGTACTCGTCGGCACACGGAGCGGTCTTGAATGTCATCCTCAAAAGTGTGTCGGCCTGCTTCGTCTCGGACTGCGTGAGATGGTAGCAGGGCACGCTGTGAGTCTGCTCACCACCAGGCTTCTGACCAGTCGGAGGGTGTCCCTTTCTTTCATGCCTCTGTTCTTGGATGTTACGTGGGAGATCATGCGTGATATCGCCTTGACACTGGTTTTGAAGAGTGTAAAGGTGTGTATGGCCCGCTGGTTGAACTGCAGCCACATGCCCAGCACCCTGAGCAATGGCTTCTCCGGTATGAAGTCCCCGTTGAGGCGTACCTCGAGTTTTCTTGTTGGGTCTGTGGGGACTGTGTGGTTACCCCGGCTTCGCCAGACTCGTAGGAGCTCAGATTTCTCGGGGGAGCATTGTAGTCCCCGTTGGCTGACGTATTCTTGGATGAGATTTGCTGCCGTTTGCAGCCGTTCTTTCTTTTCAACGGGGGAACCTGTTGTGGTCCAGAGTGTTATGTCGTCTGCGTAGATTGCGTGCCGAAGACTGCCAGTTTCTTGCCCGGTCTGGGGATCATGATTATTCGTGAGTGTTTCCACATCGCCGGCACCGTACCTTGTTCCCAGTGTTGGTTGAGAAAGGCCGTAAACGCAGAGATAGACTTGTCGCTCAGGTTTCTGATCATGGAGTTCGTGATGTGGTCCGTGCCCGCCGCTGTGTTACAGGTGGTGGCTGCGATGACCGCTCTCATTTCGTTTTCTGTGATAGGTTCGAAAGTTTAAACTGTCGTTCGCACTTTGTGCGCTGTTTCTAGCCTTCTGAATGTGCCAACTCGCCCAGCTCTCGGTTATTCTATTAATTGGTAGGAGGTCTTTTATACGTAATTTATTGAAATGTTTAGTGAGAAGGAGTGTTACAATCTCGAAGATACACACCGCTCAATGTGATCAGGACAAGCGAGAGAATGGGGAACGACCGAAGCCGTAAATGTGTTAGTATTGCAACATAAACATGTTGTAACCACCATAGGCCGATATAATTCCTATTCGTTATTGGTACATGAGCGCCGGTTTTCCTATGCGTTAAAAATAAGAATAATGTAAGTTAAAAAAAATGTAAGCACGCAGCTACCGCGGCACGCACAGTTATCACCATAATATGTAGGTAAGCCTTCCGACACCCAAAGGCTTTACACCAACCTATTCAAAAGGAACCCTTGGGTCCTTCCGACGTCCCGCTCATCTTGTACAAAGCGCTGTGCGCGATAGAATAATCCTATAGCGTACGACATAAAAAACACGAAAACAAAAAGCAAAGCGCAGAACATCGATCCACAGAAAAGCGGCCGCTTCTCACGACTAGCACCTCGCGACGTGCGGCTCTGGACAGTGAAACGCTAGCGCCAGCTCCGGATGCCGCATCGCCTGGAACCTGCAGGCGTCCGCCATCGGTTCTTCGCCGCAGGTGCTGTGACAGAAGCGCATAAAGAACATCTTCGTCTTTCTGTGCTCGTCCACCCACCACCACGACGAGCCGGCCTCGCGACTCTCTGCCGCTGTAGCCAACAAGGCCGCGTCCAGCGCCCAGTTCACGAAGAAGAGCGCCTCCGCTTCCACGACCGAGACGTTCCTGCTGAGGATCCTGGACGCCTCCTGGCGGAGGCACTCGACTTTCGCGTCGACCACTTCGACCAGGTCTGACTGGTGTTCCTCCCCTACGGGCTGTGCACCGCCATTTGATCGCCCGCTCGTTCCGCTTTCCGCCTTCCTGCCGCCTGTGGTATCTCGGCTTCCTCGAGCAAGAATGGGTGTTTCCTGTGAGACGTTCTTGAATGACCAGGCAGTGTCCCGCACGTTCTTCTCCCTCAGCATTGACCGACGTCGCGTGCTGCCAGTTTGGACTCCGGCGCCTGCGTCGCGAGACTTCCGGTTGAGAGCAACTTTTCCTCCAGGTTCATCTTCCCCGGAAGACCCTGCGGTTTCCTGCACCGCCTTGTTAAAGACGGCCGCTCTGATCCACTGGACCAGAAGCCACACGCCCACCGTGGGGAAGTTGATCTCGGGCCCGGAAGAGTAGTGCATCATGTCCGCCACCAGGAAGTCGGCTGGCACGAAGATGGCCGAGCGGTCTTCGAAGTCGCCGACAACGACTCGTCCTCCCAGTTGCCGCTCGACGGCCCGCTCGTCGTAGTGGATGTCGATGCCGTCTCGACCGGCACGCACGACGTTCAGCAGGAAACGGTCGTCGTAGCGGGTGGGCACGGCACTGGTCGAGAAGCTCGGAGGCCAAGCCGTGACGTCGTGCTCGCCTGGACACGTTAAGGTTTCGTGAAGTGCGTTTGGCTGGAAAAGTGACGAAATGAAATTTCGCTGCGCACTTTCATCTGAGATAAAAACTATATGTGCTATCCCGTTTCCGTGATCGCGCTAAAGGCACCCGCGATATCAGTTTGTTGCGCGCTCCAAAATTTTATAATTACGCGTACAGACGAGAATCAGAGTTGTAGGTAACGAATTACATTTAACGAATAACTTGTAGTCAATTGAGCTTTTCTTTTTCGGTAATCTTGTAATTTAACGGTCACATTGCTTACGCGTAGCGCTTACTACTGTAATTACGTTAGTTTTTTTCACTAACCAATTACATGCACTCAGTTCCATTTCTGAAGAAACAAGCCCACGGGCGACGCAGTTCTGAGCGTTTAAATTTGGCAGGAAGTAGAATACAAAGGTTCGAAAATATATATGCCGATTTCCTCTTACCCACAATCAGCCTCTTGCAGCCTCAATCACCTGAACTTGCATGCAGATTTGCAAATAGGCTTGCAGATTAGTACAATTCTGTTGGAATTAAGCCCGACCTCTGAGCTTTCCTACTATGATCATTTTTTTTATATATAAGAGGTTGTTCGCTTAGTGCAATCCATGACTTCTCTGACGTGAACTAACTTTTCAGCCTATAGACACATATGTTTCAATCTCTTTGATGTTACGTGAGTCATATGCACCTACTTTTGTGATTATAAGATGCGAACAGTGTTTCTAGGGCTGAATATTATGCAACTTTACCTTGAAATTCACTACACACTTGCACATATCTTCAAGGAACACGAACGTTGTGTGGCGTCCGTCACAGTTAGACGTTTAAGTCTAAATGGCTAACGATTGAAAAGTTCCGAGAGGAGCTCCTCGAGATGTTAGCCGACAAAGTGAAACGGTGCTTCTATGGACCTTTGGCACATTGATGCTAGGAAAGCACCTAATACTGTTTTTTCAGTTTTTCAGTGGCCCTATCAGGAGCCCCTTCGGCTAGCCCTAGCAACAATGAATCCCTGTGCGTCATCGAGAACACAGACCCGAGTATCGGGGCATTGATAATCACAATCCTTTCAGCAAGGTATTGGTGCGTTACTACACAGTCCTTCTCTGCAGCATGCACGTCGAGCGTGTTTTCAGTGTCGCTGCAGACGTTTTCGCAAGAAAACGACGGGAAAGCAGCGAATAAGTGCTTGAAAGGCAATTCTTTTGCAGACAGATAACGCGGGAAGGGCTGCAGAGGACGCATTGAAATATTCTGGTCAGGTCGTTCCACTTACTGTATTTGCGCAAGCAACCTTAAGAAACGTAGGGAGCAAAGTAGGGCCATCGATTACTTTTTAGTAATTGCTGAATTATTTTTGTGCTGCAGTTATTGGCAAACGCAATCAATCATATCTTGAAACAAACTATTGTAATTGTGATCGGTTACTTTTCTTTCGGTAACGTGTACAAGTATCGTGAGAACAGATTACTCTAGCGCGTTCTGCAGCTTGAAAGAAATATCTAGGTAATCTATAGAATTAACGCTCTAAAGCGAAAAGACTGAAGGTAATCTACCCGTTGCTGACAGTGACCAAGTGGCCCTTAGTTTGCTGGATAGGCTCTGCGTTGGTAAATTGGTAAGAACATCAAAATCCCGTAATTCGTTTCGACAAGCGCCGACCACAATGGTTCCTTTCACCGCAGTCGAGTTTTATTTTGAGAACGTTACAAGTTCGTTCAATAAACATTGCCTTCGTGTGCCCGCCTGCATGCCTGCATCTGACCAGCATGCACCGCTACCGCGCCGCAACTATGATGTGTTAAGCTCTACATTACAAGTGAATGCAACAAGTGCCGCATCGCATCGTTCTTCTAGCGCACCGCATTCATGTAAATGGCGGTCATGCACGAAGAAGGCGAATCGCATTCTCGCGAAAGGAGGCAGTAGTTGGAAACAAGGTAATTCGTCTCGCCTGGCGTGTCGAATTGAGCGAGAGAGACGGCTGCCGCCTTGCGCTCTGATCCACTCACCGGCGGAATGCGAATCGCCTCAAACAGGTTCCGGCCAGTTTCAGACGCGAGCGAATGTACCACATGTAAAGGCTGTCGAAGTGCTACTGTCAAGAATGCGACGCGCAACTGTCGAATTCATGTAAATGCAGCTACAGACGCGACAAGGCGCGTTTACCGTCTACGTCTTTGGTTTGCAGCGCCACGGTCTGCTTAGGAAGCAAGAGAAGTGACAGGGAAGAGCATACAGCGCTCTTTTCTGTCACTTCTCTTACTTCCCATTATATCATCGCGCAGCTAACCAATGATGTAACAGCAACATGCCCGTTCAGCCACCCTTACCGACTACGACGACCTTTAACTCGGCCAAGTCGGTATCCGCGATTTCAAGCTCTCTCGCTTTGGCGCTCAGGACGACAGCCTGCCGCAGCGTCTTCGCCATTGCGTGAAACGCGGCGAGCACTGCCTCTCCCAACACCTTCTTGGCCACCCAGGGGGGGAAGAGCGCCTTGAAGTGCTGGCCCGTGATCTTCACGCACGTCTTTGTGGCGTCTTGCACGGCGGCGGCTCCACTGTGGAGGATGTAGGCGTACTTCATGACCTGAGCAGAAAGCACGCAATGCGGTGGCAGCGGGGCTTCATATGTGCACCAGCTGAACGAATTCCGTATATTTGTTGTTTTGTGTGCAGCAGAAACATCTCTTTTTCGTAATACAATGTGTTATGGCGGTTCTAAACCTTGAAAAAGAAAAACTGTCGCTGTAACCAGGCGTTATAGGTAGAGTGTACGTTTCCTTCGAGAAAAATGTGCCTCGTATTTAAGCAGGAACCAAAACGCTTTTTAAGTGTTTTGAATGTCTGTTGACGTCAGGAAAAAATGCCGATCTCTTCTTTCAAAGTAAGATAAACGAATTAACGTTAGGTTTATTTATTTATTTACTTAATAAAATTGTCATTTAAATTCCCTGTCTGTCTGTCTGTCTGTCTGTCTGTCTGTCTGTCTGTCTGTCCGTCCGTCCGTCTGTCCGTCCGTCTGTCCGTCCGTTCGTCCGTCCGTCCGTGTGTCCGTCTGTCTATCCGTCTGTCCGTCTGTCCGTCTGTCTGTCTGTCTGTCTGTCTGTCTGTCTGTCTGTCTGTCTGTCTGTCTGTCTGTCTGTCTGTCTGTCTGTCCGTCCGTCTGTCCGTCCGTCTGTCCGTCCGTTCGTCCGTCCGTCCGTGTGTCCGTCTGTCTATCCGTCTGTCCGTCTGTCCGTCTGTCTGTCTGTCTGTCTGTCTGTCTGTCTGTCTGTCTGTCTGTCTGTCTGTCTGTCTGTCTGTCTGTCTGTCTGTCTGTCTGTCTGTCTGTCTGTCTGTCTGTCCGTCTGTCTGTCTGTCCGTCTGTCTGTCCGTCTGTGTGTCTGTCCGTCTGTCTGTCTGTCTGTCTATCCGTCTGTCCGTTTGTCTGTCTGTCTGTCTGTCTTAAAAGCAAACTAAAGGCCCATAAGGCACTACGGACCTAGTGGATAATATGCAAGGCAGATTAAGATACACAAACCAGCAACAAAAACTGAACGCTGAACAACGCTTGAGTAACAACAATAATAAAAACGAAAATTACGGTATATATATTCACATATTTTCGTAAGAACCATAAACAATGCTATTAACGGCGACTTACAATGACTCCTTTTCGACACTTACAAGCCGAAAGAGCACTTAATTCATTGCAGGAGCTTTCGACAGATTGAAAAACAAATTTTCCGGCAAGATATACATGCAGCTTTGTAGCTATTATCATTTCAAGAGAAGAGGTACGAAGGCTCTAAAGTGGGTTACTGGTAAAGCGTATAGTTTTCCAGAGCAGAGGAGCTGCGGGAGAGCGCGAGTTGACAGCTGCACCGGCGCCGGAGCGTGAGTCATTAGCAAGGATTCCAGCTGCATAGGCGCGCGCTCACGCCTCGCGCGCAACCCTTCAGAGCCGTTTCGCTTCCGCCAGGGAGGGAAAGGGCAGGAAAGGGTTTCACGTGCGCTGCGCCGGCTTCCTTTCCGTTTGGTCTCTGAAAACGGAAGGAAAGGCCACGCTTTGTGCGCTCCTCCAAGGAACAGGCAACGTTCGACGAGCGGCGAGCGACGGCGAGAACTCGCCTGTGAAAGCTCTCGCCATCGGCGCACTAATTCAGCCAATAGAGCCGTCCGAGCTTAGGCAATCTGGCAGCAACGAGAAGAAGATCCCGAGCTGAGGAATCGGGAGGCCGAAGCCATCCGGCAATTACTTAGCCTTGACGAGGGTCAGGTGCATGCAGGACAAGCTTCGCTTCCCCTAATTTTCCCGTAGTGGAAGGGTTGGTGATTTTCTTTTAGGAACCAGGGGCGCTGTAACGTAAAACTATTCCAAACTTTTCTATTCCAATTCTGCTATCAGCCATCCACGATTGGTCAAAAACATTTTTTTGACCATCCCCAATTCACCTGTCTTTCACGCGACGTCACGAAAGCCGCGATACCTCCCCATCTGGTATGATGTGTACGCACTGATTATGCATGATTTGACAGAAAAAAGAAAAACAGTTATTTCTGATTCGACCCCTTTTCGCCATTAGCCCTCGGCTATTGGTAAAAAGTTTTCGGGCTGCAGCCACTTCACCTGCCTGTCACGTGACGTCACAAAACCGCAAGAACTCACCGCGTCAAAGTGACGTGTACGCGATAAAGATGCATTAATATGCCGAACAAAACTGAATTTTCTTTGGCATTGCCGCAGGCTGCCCCGTTCTGAAAGGAATAAAAGATGGCTGCCGCCGATGGCTCAGACGCTGGCTACTCGCACCTGCCGGAGAGCATGGGTGTATTTGCGTATAATAAGACTTCTTGCGTAGCCGTGTAACGTTTTCGAGCACTTTCGGTGCGTTTACCCCCTCATTCTGCCAACTCTTCTTTGCTGAGGGTCCGTTTTAGCGTCATTCTTGAGCTTCCGTTGCATGCCTCCGCGATTTTTGACCAGCCACCGCAAGCTCAGTAAGGGAACGCCGACCAATCGTAGACGCCGGCGCCACCCTCTTCATCCGGTTATCGACTTTCAGTGCAGTGGCTCGGCCCCATCGAATCCCTCTCCACTTGAGCGTTCTCCACGCCTCTTGTGAGCCAATTAGATACGACAAGCCGCTCAGTGTAGGCAATGTTATTCGTTTCTCAAACAAACAAAAGTGACCTCCTATGAACGAGGAGAGCGTTTGATTGGTCTGTTCAGACAATCCTGCGGGTGTTCGCCCGGTGCTTGTATTGGTGGTTACGCAAATTTGACGTCAGTAGATTGGAATAGAAACATATTGGAATAGTTTTACGTTAAAGGGCCCCAGGCAAGGCATAATGCAAGCGTTCCGTTCACGTTCTGCCATATTTCTTTTTTAACACTCCGCGCTCACGACCACACTATCAGGGCGACAATGCAGACGAAAGTGCCATTCGAACTCTAATAAGACGCGCAAAAAGAAATCGGAACAGGATCATCAAGTTATCGATGTCATAGATTCAGTAAATAAGTTCTGTGGCGGACCTTCAATGCGGTTTAGCAGATGGAGGTAATATTTCCGTAAATCTTATAGGTTTTAATATTCCATATAGGTTAAAATTCCACTGCTCTATTTTGTGTCTATTACCGTCCCATTTTCTTTGGTTTCGGCATACTAATATACTTTCGATATATGCAGGTAAGATTTCTGTGTCATAGTTCTCGGTATTCTTTGTAGGTTATCTATGAAATTGCACTATTTTATTTTTTTACCCTTAACTCCCACATTTTCTTTTATTTCAGCATACTGATATACTGCCGACATTTTCTTCCATCACATCTCTCAATATGAACGGAAAAGAAAGCGCATGCTACTTTTCAGAGATGCTGTCAGTTGCAAGCGCCTTATCACATTAATTCAATCGGCTGCCTCTCCAGAAGCTGCCCAAAAGCGGGACGTTATACTGCATTGTGTTCTTCCTCATTGAAACGTCTCACCAGCGACTTAGCGTCCATATAGCTAAGTAAAACAACTTTCGCTCAATTAATCAACTCAATCAAATGCGCAACTCTGAATACATACCGGCTGCTCAGTGCTTCCTTTTTGTCGTTTGTGTTTTAGTACATCACATCCTGTCTTACGCGTTACTTGAGCTGCTGCTCACTAGGTCGCGGGTTCGTTTCACAATCATGGAGGTCGTATTTCGCTACATGGAAAACAGGTCTTGTTTACCGTGATTTGGACAGCACGCCAGAGAGCGCCAATCAGTGGAAATTAATCTCAAGCCCTCCACCACGCCGGCCCTCAAAGCTCACTGCGTAGAATTCCCGGGGAGCCAAGCTCCACGATTCAACTGAAGTTCTTGGCCTGCTCCTGTAGAGCTGCCAATGAAGACGACTTCATGTGCACGCTCACCTGAGCGAGGACCACCATAGCCGAGTAGACGTAGGCCCTACGAAGGCTGGCGGCTGCCAAGGTAGCCAGGGTAGCCCTGATTTCGGAGAGGCATCTTACGGCCACCAGGCTGTCGGCCGAGTGCGCGGGAGTTTCGGGCGGTGCAGCCCGGTTCAGGGCCTCCACGAAGCTGGCACCGAACGATCCTTCGCCGAGCACTCCGAGGGCCGAGTTCAGGAAGGGCTCGGTCCTGTCCGCGTCTTCCACGCAACTGCGAGAAATCCCGGTGCGGTGGTTCAGGGGTTATGACGTTCTGTTGATGAGAACGAGGTCGAGGATTAGATTGGAAGCTGTGACGGCCGCATTTTTGGTGGAAGCAAAACGCGAATACGCTCGTGTATTTAGTGCTCGTTTGAGAACAGCAGCTGGTCAACATGAATCAGTAGCATCCCAATCCCCCTCCCTCCCCCTCCCCCGAGTACGGCGTCCCTCATAAGCCATTGTGCAATCTCAGGATGTTAAGCACCCATAATTAATGTTAATTACAAGAGAACGGTGGTTTAGCAACGTTGAAAATGAGCGAACAGGATGATGATTTAGTCCGTGTTCAGAAGTTTTTCGGCAAGGCGCATCGGGAGATTACTTATTCGGGCCCTGTCGGGAACTATAACTGTGGAAAGCCTTAGTGCGCCATAAACAGGATATCGCTCGCTTTCTGTTTAATGCCGCGGTATTCACATTACGATGACAGTTGCGAGAGACGCGAGAAGGAACACCGAATTGATTTTTGGAGAAGGAAGAACTATCAGCCAATTGAGAAAGTAGCCTAAAGCTGCAACGGTAGCCCGTGGGGGCGCATCCAGTTGGGTGTTCCAAGAAGTGTTCCAACGTTTCGCTTTGCCAATTATTTCGGCTTCGCTGCATGCCGACATCTGCTGGCCACCACTACGCGCTCGTGCGCACCCACATAGTTATATATATTGTAAGTGTGACACCGCTTAGAACTTCAGTATGCACCGACAGCTCGCCCAACGATCTGCACTCTCGTTGCCATCACCTCTGAACGGCTTGGTCGAGTTCGAGAAATGGGTTGACACTCTCGTTGCCAATGTCCAACTCGCCAAGCGTCACGTTAACGTAGAGACCGACGCGAGCGCCGCTCAGCGTGGACTGCAGGCTTTGGCCGATGTCGACGTAGACGCGCCCCGCCCGGGAAGACACGCTGACCACCGAGGACAGGCCGGTCCCCAAGCTCGTTCCAACCACGAAGTCCAGCAAGCCCTGCGTGCCGGTAGTCTCATTGATGGCGTCGAGGCGGCGCCGGAGGCCCAGCGCGGATATTACGTCCCTGGCCGATGCTGTCCGGTCACTCCGGGACGACAGGAACGAGCGGCAGCTGTTGTAGAAAACTGCCATGCTGCCTTCCTCGTGACCGTAGAGATGCAGATTGCCTAAGAGGAAGAGCAGCGACTCGTGGATGATGGCCGTCAAGTTGTCCGCGCTCTCCTGCGAAGCGGAGTGGAGTATAGGATGTTCGAGTTGGGAAATTTTCGAATCGAAGCGAATACGATTATTGGAGGAATAGGAAATTAGAATATCGAATATAATACCGAATATTTCCACGTACTGAACAAACTTCGTAAACAAATTTCAAGGTACTATGGAGTCCAGTTGACAAAAAAGAAATTATGTGATATACATGTATGACCTTTAACAAGGGGACGTCTGTTCAACTGAGCCGCTTGTAAACTGTAAACACAGGAAAATTAGAATACAGATGCACCAATGACTACCACGTTAACATCTTTATGAGCACTTACTTGAGCTTTTGTCCCAGTAGACTGTGACTACTGTTTTTGTCCCTTAGAGTATTCCAACCAAAGCGAAGATTTTCAAAATCCGAATAGCGTATTCTCGAATCGAAAAGAAATAGAATAGCGAAAGCTCGTCAATTCATATTCGTAATTTCCTATATTCGCTGTGAAGTCCATCGTACAGCCTCAGAACATTCGCACTCAGTGCCCTGCGAATATGAGCGCGTATTCAGGTATGTTGCTTTCTGGTGCACGTTAAGTAACGTAGCGGCCAGATGGCCACCTGATAAATAGTAGATGCGTGTTGTTGGGCGTGCTGTTGGGAGTTGTACAATAGGCATAAATTGCGACGTGTACAAGGAATCAGTTAATAGATCACCCGTTCCGGTAATTATGTGGACGTACGACGCGTAATCCCTGTGTAGCCGGTTTCTAAGCATGAAGTATTCCTCAATCTACGTTTTTTAGTATGAATTAGGTCTCTGTTATATATGCAGGCGAGTCTGGAAAAGAAATGCATTCGATTTGTCTTGGAATCGTTCGCAAGTGAATTGATGCGAGAGAGAAGTGGTTCTTGTCGGGAAGGAGAAAAGGCTAGCGCTATTTTCTGCAACCCATGCGGGAGCACAGCTCAGCGCCAGCAGGGTGCAGGGGATGGGGTTAAAAGAGAGAGAGGTAGGAGGGAGAAAGGTAGAGGGTCATAGAAATGGAAGCGAAGTAGTGGCCGATCAGGAAGCCCGAGGTGGTGGGATGGCCGTTAGGCCATCCGTCTTTGTAGAAATGTCCTATAGTCTCGCCGAGAGCCCCGACGAGTCGAGGTGAATTGATGCGATAGTAGATGTTAGCGTTTAGCACAACAATCAGAAAGAGTGCACAATATGTTGTCGTCGTCTTTCTCTTCGCCTTTCTGGGTGTATGCTGACAGGTACTACCTGCCTAATTTACTAGTGTGACGTGTATTCCTTCAAAGACGAAGCCAATCCTCTATTCCCAACCTCACAGTGCTCGATGAAGGTAACAGCGTGAAATTCATCGACTGAGAATGCAACTGATAAGTCTCAGCGAAGCAGTGATGCGGCACTAGTAGCACACTTTGTGCTTGTCTGACGCGAAGGCAACTACGCGCTCTGTAGCGGTGAACGTCTGTGTTCAAGAGAAGTGTTTGTGCTCCATCACCAAGTGTTACATCCCTTACAAACGATGCGCAAAAAACGAGAGCAGGAAGACGACAACGACAAAGACTATTTGTGTTATGTTCTTCTGTGCATCATTTAAAAGGAATCCGTTCCCACTTGCCTAATCTGCAGTGGTTCTGACGTACTCCGCTCCCCTCTCTGCCATAGTTTCAAGCTCAAGTTGAAGAAACGATTGCGCGAATGGTCATTCTCATAAGCGTCGCCTTCCAGGCGTTGACAGGGTGGAGGGAAGTTCCTCTCGTTCTTTCATATAACGTGATCCATCTTCGTTGCGATGATCTCTCTCGGTACATTAAGACATTTCCTTCCTCACTCGCTCGCTCACTCACTGACTCATCTCACTCCATTGATCAAGCAATCACTCAATCAATGAATCATTCTTCATTCTAACATAAGTGGTTGTACATTAACAGTAGTCGAAAGTCACTAGCTGGATTCAAGGCGCCCCAGCCCTCAATACAGAGAGTAACAGCTAGTTTAGCAGCGAAAAGGATGTGTCGGTTTCACAAGGGCAAAAAAAAAAAAAACATTCCGGCAGAAATCAAATTGCTAATGAAAAAAATCGCATTGAAACTATAGATGCAGGGTGACTTCCGTTTTATCACGTACATTTCTGCTTGTCCATCTTCAGACTTTCTCTGGAGTCATTACGCAACTACTGCAGGAGCCTCTCATGTTTTATCACTCTTTGAAGTAATACCATGACAGCACACCTGCGACACTTCAATGGATCTGTATGACGCTCTATACATATCTGTATGCATGTATAATTGCATTTCCGATGATGGGGTCATACGACAGTCGCGGAGCCCAACAGCCCGATCCTGTAACCATGGTTCAAGTACGCGAAATACATGTAACCCATTGGGCCTCAAATGCACGCATACTTTTTTTTTCTTTCGTGCCAATTCCAAGTAGATGTTCCACCAGCCGTGGTGGCTGAGCGGCTACGGTGCTGTGCATGCTAAGCACGAGGTAGCGGGATCAAATCCTGGCAGCGGCAGCCGCATTTCCATGGAGGCAACCTGCAATAACGTCCGTGTCCCGTGCATTTGCGGCACGGTAAAGATCAATTGGGGGGAAAAATAAATCCGGAGCCCGCGGTTGCGGCGTTCCTCAAAATGAAATCATTGTTTTGGTACGTAATACCCCACAATTCAATTCAATTCAATTTCAAGTAGCTCTTCGAGGTGAGTGGCGTACGCGTCACATCGCTTAGTACGCGTGCGCGTGGGAGCCCTTTCCCGTAAGTTTCCCTTCACGTATGTAGGCTGCAACACGGGCGTCACATCCACGTAGGCTTTGCTTAGCAAAAAACTGTTTTTTCGTCCGCTAAGTCGATAGTAAGCGCGGCACTTACAGCTTAGATACGGTAGAAGGTTTCAGGAGATGCATAAAATTGTATATATCGGTGGAATTCGAACCGGTCGCGCCAGATAATCAGTAAAGGTCATGCTATTTCTGTTAGAGGAAACAATGTTGTTGATCGTTAAGCACAAGTGATACCGTCATTTCGTTCTGCTGGCACAGCTCTGATACGTCTAACATGCACACAGATTATAGAAATTTGTTCCATTTTGCTTGCATGCATGGTCACTACTAGTAACTACTGAAGGCCCTGACAAAGTCAGTGTGCACTGCTACCTTCACAATATCTAAGTAATTTTTATTGTACTCTTCTGCCATGAAGAAAAGGCATGGCACGTATGACCTCATGACTGCACATGCGGCATATATCATTCCGGTCGTGCCAACAAAAATAATAAACTCAACCCGCCGTTTCGGTAATAGGCATACGCGACGATTACTCATAGATCTTGGACACATGGTGTATGTTTGCAGACCGTGTTCATTACTGAGCATCGGTTACTTTTTTCCGTGGGCTTGGTTAGCTCTCAATAAACACGGTTATAAGTTTATAGTAAAATTATTTTATTCCGTCTAATTTTACTTGCTATCCCCATGTGTCTTCAATTAAAGAAACGCTTTACCTTAAACACCTTGCATCGCGGCGAAAGTATTCTCGACTGTGCTCATTTAGAAATATGGCAATCAGATTCTTCAAGAAAATTTGCTCCAACTACAATCGTGCGCTTCACCTCGCACTGACCTTTTCCGAGAAGTTGGCGCACCCATTTGTCGCACAAGTACATGTTCGGATTCGTTTGCACAGAAAACCCGAGGAGACTCGAACCACTTTCCTGCCTCCATCGCTGCCGTCTCTAACACTGAGAACTTCAAGGCAGCCGCAAAAGCACATATTTGTTCTAGCCTCTATTCTCTGTAATGCTGCGAGGGTACAATATGCTAAAACAGCATGCCTGCATACAGTAAGCTTATTAGCATAACCCTTTACTCTCGATACTTGTTCCGCACCCACATGGCGCGTGAGTGTGTACCTGTCTATAGGTGCTCCGATTCGGCTTCGAGCTTCGCCACCTGCCGCACACGAACCGGTCCAGCTCGAGGCACGGGTTCGCGAACCAGTCCATGGCGTGGACCATCTGGTCCACAGCTATCAGGCAGCCGGACACCGCCGGCTTGTTGCCGCTCCAGCAGCTCTTCTTGAGTTCGTCCGCGATGTGAAATATTTGCGCCCGTCGAACACTCGCGTCGTGCTTCAGCACCAGCGCTGCGATCAGCAACACGAAGATCAGCACCGGGGACAGCACCAGCACGGCGGTCAGGGACTTCCGGTAGCGGTGTCCGGCATGCGTGTCCTTGAGATTCATGAACCGGGGCAGCTTGGAGCTTCGAACTGCCGGCAGATAGAAAACGGCGAATACGAGTTAGCCGCTGGAAATGTCTAGCGTCGATAACGGCCCTCGCTAATTGCTATAGGTTGAAATGCTGCGCGAATCTGCTGCAGCGTAAAACTTGCACAGATCGCTTTCGCTTCCCTCGCATCTTGTAGGAATGTTCTGACCACTGAAACGTTTAGCTGACCCTGATTTTGTGAAAAGGTCCTCTTATCTTCACTTGAAGAGGAAGTCTTTGGCTAGTTGTTACGCTGCTCTGTACTTGATTTTGTCGTGAACGGGGCGAAAGATATACACAAAGGAGAAGGGAGTGCGTTTTTTAGTTTAGTTTTTAGCTTGAATTAATCATAGGTCGGTTTACGTTATTTCATTCATACACTCCCAGATGACTCCGCAAAAGGGCAAGAAAATAAGAGAGAAGTGTCGCCTATATACATACATATATATATATATATATATATATATATATATATATATATATATAAACTTGCAATCAAGTTTAACCAAGGTTCACCATGCTATGCCTTATCTTTCGCTACGTATATGTCCTGGCCTAGCCGAGATAAGTCACTGCCAATTTTCTATCACTCTCGCCGCGTTTACAACCAACAATTGCACACCGGCCTCGCTCTGTCGCTTTTATTTTCAGCGAAAGGAGTGTGAAGCGCATTTCCCACAAATTCCACAGCTGCGAAAACGACAAACGCCCCACTTGCCCTGCACGTCTAGTCGCCTTGAAGTGAGTGTATGTGCACACATTTTACTCACAAAGCAAAAGACGCATTGGAATGCGCCGATGCGCGCTGGGGAAGCGGTACGCGAAACTTCAGCGACGCCCAGATTTGGTGCTGCGCAGAAGGCGGCACAGGCGGCATTTGAGCAGACGACTGCTGCCTAAAGCCGCACCTTCAAAACAGATTTTTTGTGTAGACGTCAAATGTAACAAGTATTGTTACCATTGCAGAAACTTTTGTGGCGCTTGTTCAAATTATTGAATGCGAAGCATTTCATTGGCGAATACTTGCCAATTTGACAGTATCTGTCTAGCCGCCTGCGTCTTGGTGCTCCCAAGCTCGTTTCGTTCACTTGGTATGCACCAAAATTGGCATAGCATGACAAGACTTTATAATGAACTTAAATGATCCGTCATGACATGAATAGCATGATATGCGTGTCATGTAGGTCATGAAACAACCACCTGCGTCTTGGTGCTCTCGGGGTCGTTTCGTTAACTTGGTATGTACCACAATTGGCATAGTATGACAAGAATGTATGATGAACATAAATGATAGGTGATGACAATAATGTCATGACATTTGTGTTATGTAGGTCGTAAGGGAACCGCTATGTCTTCGTGCTTTCATGGTCGTTTCGCTAACTTGGTAGACTCCCCGCACACAGCTTCGCATATCATCGATTCCCACAGAGCGTGCGATCTGCCTCGTTGCTTTTTTTTCCTCGTGACGCTTCACACATATAGCCAATAGTCTTATCAAAGCACTGTGACGTCATCGCGTCCAGATTTTATGGCGTGGGTTTGACTGCGCCATAGCAAAGCTGTACCTACCTTTAGAGAGGCATTGTGCATCCTCGCTGCATGTTTTCGAGTGATATTTGGCTCACCTGTTCATGGAACCATTCTCTCACGTCCAGTAAGAGCTATTTAGTAAATGAATTCCGGGGTTTTACGGGCCAAAACCACCATTTGATTATGAAACACGTCGTAGTAGGAGATTCCGGATTGATTTTGACCACTGTAAGGGTTGGAGGACGATCTCACCGCTGGCATCCAGTTGTAGGAGTTGTAGGTCGTAGGGAGGAACTTGGGAGGATTAGGCGTACAGGGTTTATTTACATAATTACATTAGAACAAGGGATACATTAGACAGTCTAGCGTGACTCCCAAATGGGGCGCGCAAGAGAAGCATACAGCATACGAGCACGAAGCTCCAAACACACAGCTGGTCGAGCACGATCACAGGGCACACAGCTCACGAGCACCCTCAGCAGCCGCACAACTGCTGCTTATAAACACTCTGTCCTCCCTAGATCCCTAGTTGAGGGAAAACGGCAGTTCACCGCCAATTCGTAGCGTCCAATGTTACCGTAATCCACCCTCCTTTTTGGAGGAGGATTACAAACACACATTCCGCACAGCTTTTACTTCTATGCCGAAGAGAGCGGGTTCTCGCTGACACTTGACCCGAGCTGGCGCCTCTTAATCCCCGAGCGGACCTTGCACAGTGTCCGCTGCGCTGTCCATTGTCTGGCGTCTTCTTCAAAGGCCCGTGAGAAGGCACCGCAAGGCATCTCCTTGCAGGAAATCGCCCTGCTTCAGTCGAACCGTGAAGGCGTTGGTGATTTCACTAACAATAGTTGGTCCACCGATCCCGTTTAGTCATAGCGGCGCCGAGGGGGTGTTGACGCGGCACGTCGTGGTCCTTACGAAACGAGTCACCGCGGCAGGTGTTCCATGGTCTTTTCGGGGAAGGTCGCCACGCTCGCCGCTGCAGCTGGCTGAGAAAACTTTACATATCTGCACGTCTGCAGGCCGTTGCTAACACCGCCAGGGTACCTTTAACCTGGCCCCAATGCGCGGGACTTGGACCTACACCGGCGCTGCCCAGACATCTTCACGCGTTATGAGAGAATACCAAGGACAGGATAACTCGAGCTTGGACGTCCCCATCACCTTCTCAGAGCTCTACGCAGCGGCACAAACCTTCAAGAAGAACACGGCTCCTGGACCCGACCAAATCACCAACGCAATGCTGCGCAACCTTAGTGATGTAGCCCTACAGCACTTAGTCGACTTCTTCAATGAACAGGTCTGGCGACCGGACGGAAGACTACCGCGAGAATGGAAGGAGGCAGACATCGTGCTTATCCCAAAACAGGGCAAGCCGCGCGAGCTCGACCATCTCAGGCCCATATCGCTCACGTCTTGCATGGGCAAGCTCTTTGAACGAGTAATTCTAACCCGACTCGAAGCCCACATCGAACGAAACTCACTATTCGCTGAATCCATGTTCGGTTTCCGCAGGAGAATCTGTGCACAGGACGTCTTTCTTCTATTAAGAGATGAGGTGCTCGATCCTCCTCCGGGCAGTATGGACAGAATCCTGCTAGCACTCGACGTCCATAAGGCATTTCATAACATCTCTCACACTACAATACTAGACGGACTGCGAGATGTCGGGTGTGGAGAAAGTATTTCATTACGTTCAAGACTTCCTGAGCAGCCGCTCCACGAAAATAGGACTAGGTTCAGCACTTTCTGCCCTGTATCGCCTACCAGATAAGGGCACTCCTCAAGGATCCATATTGTCACCACTTCTTTTTAACATCGGCTTACGTAGAATGGCCCTGGACTTACAGAAGAACCGGGACCTTCGCTGCGCCATATATGCAGACGACATTACACTCTGGGCCTGCAAAGGGTCCTACGGAAACCGACAGGACACGCTTCAACAGGCCATCAACACCATTGAAAGCTATATGAGGCGAGCAGGCATGAGGTGCGCTCCAGCGAAATCGGAGTATATTCATATTAGACCTAGACATACCCAAGCGACCAGGGCTCCGGATCTGCAGCTCACCTTGGAGGGAGAGCCCATCAAGAGGTCATCCCACCTGCGCGTACTGGGAATGTGCATTCAAGAAACGGGCAGCGTTCGCATAGCGCTCTCCAATCTCAGACGCACTGTTCGGAGCGTAACTGGGCTTATCAGCAGAGTTGCACGCAGCCGAGAAGGCATGACCGAAGCAGACACCATGCAACTAGTAAACGTCCTCGTCATTAGTCGTCTAACGTACGCTCTGCCTTTCCAAACCACGCGGCGTAACGACATCGAACATGCGGATAAGCTCATAAGAATCGCCTGTAAAGCAGCACTCGGCCTGCCTGAAAGCACAAGCACGTTCCGACTGAACGAATTAGGAATGATGAACACTTTCGAGGAATATGCAGCGGCCACCCTAATGGCGCAGCGTGAACGGCTAAACACGACACCTCAGGGATGCTCGGTTTTACAAAGACTTCACTATGCACTGACACCACAATATTGCAGCGACGAAACAATACTACTGCCATCTGAAATCCGAGAGCGGATCCACGTGGCGTCAATTCCCCGTCACATGCACCCAGTCCATCATGCGGCACGGAGACGCCCGCGGGCAGCCACCTTACTAAGGCGGCGAAGCGATCCGGATCCTTACTTTACAGACGTGAGTTCGTATCAAAAGAATACAGGCACCCTCAATACATTTGCAGCAGTCGTGACTAGCCAAGCACGAACAACCGTAGCAGCATCCATACGCACGAAATCGGTTGCAACGGCCGAAGCTGTGGCCATAGCACTGGCCATACGCGCCGCGGAAGCTAAGGGCCAATCGGCCTACGTACTGACAGACTCGCAGGACGCCTGCCGCATCTTCCTTGGGGGGCTTTACTGGGCTGCGTCTTCCGCATCCTAGGGACGGAACTCACCCTGGATCATTGCGTGACCTGGTGCCCGGCGCACACAGGGATAGCGGGGAACGAACGGGCGGACCGCTTGGCTCGAGGCATGACTGGCCGAGCCGCGGGCCACACCGCCCGAGAGAACACCTCGACACCCGGTGCGCCAAGAGAAATCCTCGAATTACAACGGCTAAGTAGGCGAACCAAAGCCCTTCCTCACCCAGACCTAGACAGGAGGCAAGCACGGGACTGGCGCTGCCTGCAAACAGACACTTTCCCACATTTATGCAGGCTACACAAAATGTACCCAGACAAATACAGCAGCACATGCCCGTGGTGCGAAGGAACCCCGACATTGGAACACATAACATTCCAGTGCGCGTTACGTGCGGCGGCTGCCACCTCGCCGCTGCTAGACAACACTCTACATAACTGGTCGTGGGAGGCGCGACTCGCGGAAGTGGAATTGGGAAGCCAACTGGCGACCCTTGACCAGACCCGGCGAGCCGCTGTAACCAGTGGGGCCCTGGAGGAGAGGCTCCACCCACCGTAACCAAACAACCTCTATTACAATAAACGTTTACTCTCTCTCTCTCTCTCTCTCTCTCTTGTGCACGTGCACTTGACGGTAACTTTTTTCGTGTGGTAGCACAGCCAAAGCTACGCGCACGCGCTCGCTCGTGCGGTGCATGTGCTCTCGTGCTACCACACCAAGCAGTGCCGCCATTTTGCTACCGCTTTCGGTTTCAGTTTTACCAGCACGTTCATCGCATGAGCGTTTTCCTTTTTTTTATTTAGTTATTTTTATTGGTATCCGCTGTTTGTATCATTACTGTCCGTGCAAGGGTCTCAAGATAAATAGGATGCGTATATCGTTTTCCAAACGTGAACACAAATATTGATATACAGTTTATGAATGCCACACTGACGGAACAAGTAACTGAACCGCTCTCCGAAACACGTAACCTCGAGCCCGCTTCTTGTATTACGCTGAGGGGAGGGGGGGGGCGCACTATTGAACTACACATCCAAACGCGAGAGAGGGACTGCAATAATGTAATAAGGCAAGCGATGCGATATTTTGAATTTCGGAGAAGCGTTGCAAGTGCTTTTATTGTAGAAAGCAACTTTTCAGGGGGTTGAAACCGTAGGCCATCTAGGAACTGGGAAATGAGGAATTCTACGTAAAGGAAACAACATATTTTATAAATTTCCTGGCATACAGCATCGGTGTTATCGCTTTTTGACTTTAGGAGATGCAATACCTTCGACAAGATTTCACACGGAGGGCAGGAAGCACGTTAGTGTTTACGGGCAGCTATATTCTTCGCGCAGGCCAAGCACGCTGTTTTCGCACAACGCAAGGAAGGCTGTCACTCGCATAATAGGCATCGCCACGTCTGTTGCCAGATGTGGAATTCTGTGAGTGTCACTGTATTCCCAAAGCGGAACGCTGTCATCAGGAATTGCCGGGAATGCTTTCACCCATAGACGCTGACATCTCCGCTGCTATAAACTGCTACACGCGAGGTCTTCCGAAAGTAATGATTTCTGTGGCAGTGAACAACCTCGAACACTGATCCTGTATGCCATGGAATAATTGAAATGCACGTTTTTATTGTTTTTTTTCTTCCTCCTTTTTTGCGCGTTGCTTCTAATTGCGCAGTTGTGCTTCCGTACGTAGCGGATCCGTCATAGGTTCACAAGTTGCCGGTGTTGAAGCAGCCATCGCCTGCGCATCGCACCGGCGGCACCACTGCGTTGGTGGTGTTGGCTTCACGCAACACAGCTCCTTTCTTCGTAGTCGTTTGCAGCCAAGCAAGCACTCTTCAACACAGCACCTTCATCGTTTGTTCATGACGAGTTCAGATCAGCTTACTCAGATTCGCACGCGCTTGGCACAATCCAGCAACGCTATCATTGTTTACAGGATAGCGAAAAACTAGAAGTGGTAAAAAACAAGAAAATTTTCCTAAGCAAGCTTAGGAAAATTTGTTATGAAAGAAATCTTAAACGAAAAAACAAAATAATAATCTGTACGTCATTTTTTATGCTCCGTAGCTAGTGGACGCTTATATTCGCCGACTACGCAGATGCTCAGCAAAAAATAAAAATAAAAAAGAAAAAGAAAATCTGTGCTTCGGCTTCGTAGCTTTGGCTGCGCTGCTGCAGAAAGTTGTCGCCGGGTATAAGTTACTATAGCTATTCAAGTAAAGCATGCGACATAATTCAAATCAAATATTAGCACAAACTGCAACATGCTTTTTTCAAATATTCCGTGCCAAGTCGTAGAATAAGTCACGTGCTACTCGATAATTATGCTGAAAGCAGTAGAAGTATTGAAGCTCCTTATTTTTGTGCTCTAACTTCGTTGTGAAACTGCAACTCTGTTTCATCATACCACCTAATCCTACGCAGTCCTCGACAACATTTCGCTTCCGACAACTGACACTCACTCTGGTGTGCTAACAGACCAGCGGGTATCTACTCTACGCATTGTATCACAGATCCGACTCTATTTCTTAATCTCAACCAGAATATTGACTAAGACGAAGGCTAAGTGCAACGAAATGTCGCTAGGGTCAGATATGTTATAAATAAGTACTATATAAAACTGAAGTAATGATGCCGAAGCTGCAACGTAGGTAATTGAAAAGCTCGCTTATTAACCACCCTTAAACGGCACCTAAGCAAACGACGCTTCAACCCGTTGGTTAGTGTATGTGACGTAAAGCCGAACACGTCACATCCGAGATCTTTTAGCACACCGTGGGAAGCCACGGGAGGCGCCTACTTTGAGAAGTAATGCCGACAGCCCGCTCATTACGAGTCATGCGTCACTTCTGGCGAGTGTTAACGACGGCATTTTTTGGCGGTATCGCAACCATACATTTATGTGTGCTAGGGTGGTGGCTTGGGCGACTTAGTGGTCCGTAGTCTTCTACGTACAGCGCACACAAACACCCGACACGCAAAAAAAGCCTGACGCAGACTGACGCTAGCGAAGCGCAGTGTGCGTGTGGCATACTTCCGCCAGCCTTTGGTGACGCATTCAGTCGCATTTCTAACGTAAAACTAGAGTCATTTAAAGCTAACAACTTTGCACAAGGTCTGCTCTACGTTGTGAGGGTGCCCTTCCCACCACCGCTTTTTCTCCTGCATTCCACGTGAGCTGACAGATTGACGCGTCTGGGCCGTGTGCCAAGCAAGCCTGCAAGCCCGAGCGCCAGAAGCGAGTCAACTCTTCTGCCGTTGCGGAAGCTGCGTTTCTGTTAAGCCTGCTCTCGGCCCGAATCAATGCGTGTGTATATTAAACGCTTTTATAACTAATCTCAAGCCTCTCAGCCCTCCCTCAGGCTTGGCATGCCGAAACAACTAGACTATATCTGAAGCGAGGCATCGTACGCGGGCCCTAATTTCGTTGCACTTGACCGTCAACGGGCGTGGGCGCCGACCTGTCCTTCGGGCTTACAATCGTCTTGCGAGAGCCTGTCACTCACTGTTGTACGGGGTGGCCGACAGTGGAACCTCGGGAATGCGCAGCAGGTCGGTATCGTCCCTCTCGTCGGGGAAGTACACGTTCCTACGCCCCGTCTTCTCCGAACTGGACCCCGCCGCCAGGGTCGTCGGGCTCGCACCCACCCGTGCAGCTGCCGAGGCCTCCAGCTGCGGCTCGTCGTCGTCACACGCCCAGTGGATCTCCGACACGGTGCTCAGACGCTCGAGGCACTTGGGCGAGTGGACGTCGCGACCGGCGGCCGACGACGAGGAGTCTCTGGAGACGCGCTTGAGCAGCGCCAATAGGGCGGCCGTGCGCGGCGTGGTGCGACCGCTCGTGAGGATCGAGGTCCACGAGTTTTTCGGAGAGCGCACGGGCGACGACGGTGACGTCGTGGTTGGCGGAGGAGACGGCGTCGTCGCCTTATCCCTGCACGCTGCTTCGGAGACTGGAGACAGCGGCCGTTGTGGAGACATCCTGCCCTTGGCCAAGTTGGCTTTCGCGTCGTCGTTAAGGTCTACCACGGGCGTGAAAGCACCGGCAGGCTCCGGCTTGGATATGGCCTCTTCGAGGCGTTTCCCCGGATGTATAACGGGGCGTCTTGCCCGGGTGCCAGATTTCCGAGACTCGCGGCCGTCTGCATCGTTGGCCGATTCCTTCTTATCAATAGCTCTGTCGTGTACGGGAAGCGCAGATCCTGCTTGCATGGCAACCCCCGGTTTGCTTGGCCGCTGGTGGTATTTTTCTCTGATTCTGAAGAAGGGCACCCTAATCTTTCTCTTCGTCCTCAACGAGAAGTTGCGAAACTGGCTGGCCGAGTTCTCATCCCCGCTGCTTGTCGAAGCGTCACCTGGTGTCATGGATATCGTCGTCGATAGCGCCGCTATATCCGAGTCGCTGAACGATTTGTGTAAGCCGGCGGACACGGGCGTGGCATTGACGGCTACTCGGTCTCGCGTGTCAGGGAGAACGCTGTGTCCACGACCGCAAGTCCAAGTGCCACCCGGTCGCTTGGTCGAAGTGTCTTCGGCTCCGTCTCTGGCTTCGCGCAGCTTGCCCAAAATGTTGGGCGTTGCCTGAACTGCGAACGCCGTCAGGCCCGTGGCGTCGCTGCTAAGTGCGGACGAGACGCTGTTTTGAGTCTTCCCTTCGTCGCAATGTTCTTCCTCTGCGGACGTACGGTTTTCAACTGGGAACGCACTTCCGTTGCTGGCGTTTGCGCGGCAAAGCTCGTCTTCTCCTTCGGTACGGGTTTCCAGGCTCGCCTGTGTCCACGCAGCCGACTCTGTCACCTCGGACGTCGAGGGAGCAACAGATTCTCCAGGCGACGTCCTCTTCGGGCTAGCCTTACGCTTCTTGCTCTTCGACTTGGAGCGTCGTCGCGTCTCGTATGGCTTCATTTGGTCAGATATGACGTCTTAGGAGACGACTGAGCGTACGCTGATTCGGTTCCTTCTTCCTCACGAGCTGGCGCGAGGCCGAAACAGGCCTGTTATATTGCTACTAGATATATGGCACATGCCCGCTACGGGTGATTGGCCGAGGTGATGTAAGAGAGATTCTTGTATGCATAAAGGTAGCGTAACATACTTTTAACAAATAAAAGAACACAGTTAGAATTTTAACGCGAATCTCGCCGAAACAAATAGGAAGCTTTACAAGCCCACCGGAATCAGTTCACATTCCAAGTAGCGCCAGTGCACTTCACGGGATATGTGATGGCCGATGCAACAAATGATGTAACAGCATGTGCAGTTATGCTTAGATTTTTTCATTGAAACGCAGCCTCTAATCTACAATCTATGGCATCGCGATAAAGAAAGCATTCCGCACTGCGTAAAAAGACAGAAATAGAAACGCTGTATTTTCTTTTCTGAAGCTAAAGACGCACCAAGGATGATAGGCGAGCGACTTTCTGGGGAGGTTAAAGTTCATCCTGAGAACAGTACACAAAAAGGATGCACGAAGAATCTCCATTACGCAAACTGGTAGAAGTGTCGTTTGTCGCTTGAAACATTATAATCGAAATTTCGAAAAACCTTAGTTGTGAGGTTATTTAAATATTGGTATATGCAGTCGCTTGCATGAATTGCTTGGTTGGTTGTTGCTATGTGATATGGGGAGCGTAACCCAATTTCACCTTCATCAAGGTATCGGAAGTTTGGAGGGTTCAAGAAAATGAAGAATTCTGTGAAAATAACTTTAAAAATCTTACTGCAATTTTTTTCTTGTGAGTCAGCCCATACACATATGAAGTGGATGAGAATTGAAACCGACGTGCTCAATCCTTTCCTTTTTCAATCACAACCATATAAAGCCAAGTGACAATGAAGCCAATAAAAGCATAGGAGCCATTTCCTGTGGCTGAGATTGAAAAGTAGAAAATAATGGGAAAGAAGGAAAATTATGGTTGACGAACATGCAACTTGCCGCCTGTGGTAATCGAACCCACAACCTCTGCATTACGTTTGTGTTGCACTACCATTTCAGCTACAGCGATGGCTATCAAGCCGGCCACTATCTCGCTCAGGGCCATGGTGGGTGGCTGTGGAACATGCTATTTTTACCCGATGGTGTCATGTAGTACGTGAGCTTATGAGCAGAATATGAAGCGAATATTTCATTTATATTGCAGCGATGAATAGAACGAGAATACGACGCCTTTTGCCGTCGTTCTTTTGCTCCTCGAAAGCAGTATTCGGCAACGGTGGTTGAGTAAGAATTAGAAACTTAATAGAAAGCGGAGTTCTGTGTAGCTTTACTTCAGAGACAAGGAGGGGGGGATTTATTGTGTGGCGCTGGATCGTCCCTCGTGAGCACATTGGAATGTTAATACGCAAACAAGTCAATCTTAAGTCATTCAGGACCAGAGTAGTTAGCTGAAATTTCGTTAGCAAGATAATCAATAGTGTGGTCCGAGTACAAGGGGACTGATTGAGCCTTTGAGGGATTATTTAGCTGCTGTAGATAAAAAAAGACGAAGTTGCCCCTATATTTCGAAGCACTGCGGCAGTTCCGGCCCCAGTGTTATGGGCAGTACTAACTCTTTCACGTTTTCGTCAGGTATAGGTCGCAATAAATATTTCGCACATGCGCACGAATCATGTTTCTTCGAGGAAGTTTACGAAATTTAACACTAAGTTCCACCTTTTCTAGCTCTTCATTGTTTCCTGCAAACCTTATCCGCGCGTACTTCAACCCGATTGTTGGCCCATCACATATCGTGGGTGCGTGCCAGGTTTTGAAGGATCATTGTCATCATTATCACCATCATAGGGAACTCTGGTCAAAGAAGAGAGAGAGAGAGAGAAACTTTATTTGGTTCCTTCAAGGATTTAGCGTCTCGAGGTCTCGGTCGTCTTGGACGCCGGCGACTTGGAGCCTCTTCCGGCAAGGGTGGGCCCCTATTCCAGGGCTCCACTGAGCCTAGCTACCTCACTAGCGTGCTGCACTAAGGCCCTTTGGGCCGTGAGCTCGCAGCTGGTAAGCCGACTCTCCCATTGCTCCGCACTCGGGTTATTGTGTTGGTGAAATGATTTATTGTGTTTACATTCCCATGTGACATGATATAGTGTGGGTGTGGCCCCACACCATGGGCAGGTTTCTCTGTATTGTGCTGGGTACATTTTCTTTAGGATGTATAAATTTCGGAAGGAGTTTGTCTGCAATCTGCGCCAACTCGTTGCTTCCTCCTTCGTTAGAGCTTTGTGCGGTGGGGGATATTTGGCTCTCGTCCCTCTGTATAAGTTTAAGATTTCTGTGTATCCTCCTTCACAAGCGTGTGGGTGATACTCCGGGGCGCGCGACTGCTCTGCTCGGAACGTGGTCTCTCGAGCTAGGCTGTCTGCCCTTTCGTTACCCTCTATGCCTGCGTGGGCCGGAATCCAAATTAACTTGTGTGTAACGTTCCTCTCGGCGAAGTTGGCTCCGCCAAGAATTCTGAGGGCGGCTTTGCTTATCCTGCCCCTCGTGTAATTTCTGCACGCTTCCTTCGAGTCTGTTAAGATGTTTAGAGGCCTGCCTGTCCTATATCCTTCTACTGCCGCCAGCACCAGGGCAATTTCTTCGGCCTCCGCTGTGTCGGCTGCCTTTGCCGTCGCACATGTGATCAGATTTCCGTCGCCGTCCACCACCACCGCCGTGGCCGTGCGCTTCCCTTCTCGCGGGTACGTGGCAGCATCCGTGTACACCGTGTTCTCTAGGTTAATTTACAATCGGCTTGCTCTAGTTCCAGTTGTTTTCTTTCTGAAAGTGGGCTCCGCTGGCGTGGTGGAGTGTGGAGGGACGCCCTTTTTCGTATCTCTCTTTCTTGTCGTGCCTTTCGCTTCTAACCGCTGCTTCGTTTAGTTCTCTTTCCTTGTTTCGTATCGGTGCTGGTGCATGCACAAGCTATAGAGTGTGTCGTCAGCTTATCATAGCGCTTCAACGTCAGAAGCTGGCGGCGTGAACGGGCTCTTCCGCTGCGGTATTCTCCTCTGTTGTAGCATCAGCGGAGGCGCTGGGAAGTGTAATCTTCGACAGGCAATGTGTCGGCCCGGAGCTCGCACCCTCGTGGGCATCGTAATGTTTGCTTCTGCATAAACTTCTATCAGAGCACTTTATGATTCCTCCGACAGTAACTGGCCACCCTCGCGGACATCAAATCTAACCAGAGGAGCGAGCCATAACAGCAATGGCTGTAAACAGAAACAAGAAAGAAAAGTGAATATATATTGTGGGCATTTCCAACGGCCTTGCTGAGTGCTTTCTTCGCACGCTCTCCGACATGATCGCTATGTACCTTCAACCGGATCACTCAAACTTGGGCGCAATTTGGCCATTCGTGACTTTCGCGTATAATACTGCCGTACAACGCACAACTGGCTACTCGTCATTCTACCTTGTATGTGGCCGTTCGCCCTCTTTTTCTCTTGACGTCTTCTCCTTCTCCGCCCCTGCACTCCAGCTGCATCCTCTTGGGGACAATATATAACCCTCCTCCTCCATTGTCGCCAGCTCGCGCGCATCAACACTGGAGCTAGGCAACATGATCGCAAGAACCTCGATGACGCATCTCATCACGTAGTGTTCTTCCGTCCTGGCGACGAAGTGCTCCTCCGGACACCAGTTAGCACTCTTGGCTTGCACGAAAAGTTTCAGTTTCGGTTGATAGGCCCATACACAGTTTTGGAACAGGCGTCTCCCGCTAATTATCGCTTTCGACCTGTTGTTGTCCCAACTGACCGCAGCTGTCGTGTTGCCGAGATTGTCCACGTCTGTCGTATGAAGACTTTCAGGAAGCGTTCGCCGTCCTTTTATGTTGCGGCCAGGCTGGCCGCCCGCACGCGCGGGAAGTGTGGGCATTTCCTATGCACTTCTTCATTGTCTGCACATGATTATCATCACATCGGGTTCTTCGTCTTCATCGCTTGTGAGGACTCATCTTGGGATTGATCTGTGCCTGTAGTGTGATCGGTCTGCCACGTCTTCGGGGTGTATTTGATTTATCTTTTTAAATTTTATACTGAAATACTGTCAATCCATCGCAGGAATTGCTACAGAGGTGGGAGTGAATACATAAACAAAATGCACATCGATAAGTTTCCACACGCAAGCAATGCAACAGACAACGAGAGAAAAAAGCCGGTCAGCAACATGATAAGCACCTGTGACAAACGATGTCTTCCACGAATTAATTAAACAATTCTAGCGTTGGCTGATCAACAAATAATTCATCCAAGGAATTCCAGTCTCTAAAGGCTTGCGGAAAGAAAGAGAAACGAAGCACGTTATCAGTACAATTAAATTCCTCTAGGGTAAATTTACGTTTATTGCGTGTTTGCGTGGAAGTGTTGCATGTAATGAATGGCTTGGGATTTAGCTTGAAACTTTGGTTGAACAAAGAATACAAGAAGTTTAACCTGTGCACTGTTGGGAGGCCAGCGAGTTGCAGGATTTCGGTTGGGGAATCCGTTCGTCTGTAACGATTGAAAATAAATCGCACGACTTTCCTTTGTACCCTTTCAACTGTGAGAATGTTGTGCTTAGTGTACGGAAACCAGGCAACGCTGGAATATTCCAATATTGGTAGGACAAAACTGATGTAAGCGAGAAGTCGTGTTTCAAATGTAGAACCCGTAAGCGAACGTTTAAGAAAGAACAATTTATGTAATGCCATTTTGGAAATTTGTTCAACATGCGTGAACCAGCTAAGGTCACGGCTTATCAATACCCCCAGGCAATTATACTGTGAAACATTCTGTAGTATGGGGCCATTAATGGTGTAGGCATAGAAAATGGTTGATTTATTGTTTGTTATGGTCATATAAACGGCTTTCTCCGTGTTTAATGCCATTTGCCAATCTGTGCACCACTGGGCTACTACGTTCAGGGATTTGTTAAGTTTTATTTGGTCATCGCGAGTTTTAATCGTGTGGTATAACACACAGTCATCGGCAAACAGTCTAATATTTACATCAATGTGGTTAGTTATATCATTTATGCACAACGACAACAGCAGTGGTGCCAGAACAGAACCCTGCGGTACGCCAGATAAAATGGGAACGGTATTTGATACCTGGTAATCATACTGTATATACATACAGGTAAAGGTCCGAAAGATCATCTGCAAACCAACGCTTGAGAGGACAATCTCCTACTATGGCCTTTAGTTTCTAGATAAGTTTAAGGTGAGCAAAGCCCTCAAAAGCCTTGGAAAAATCCATAAATATTGTATCAGCTTGTAGTTGGCTGTTAATATCTTTGGCAAAGACACGTAGTGCTTCAACTAATTAGGTAACAGTGGATAGGCCACTACGAAAACCATGCTGTATATTGTTAGATTCGACATATTCTATTAGATACTTTAGGATGATGTATGCAAGCATTCTACATGAGCTACGAGTAAGCGATACGGGTCTGTATGTAGTCAGTAGGGGAAGAAGTATCACCTGGCTTGTGCACAGGAATGACTTCAGTAATTTTCCATTCAGCTGGAAGGTGACCTACGTGGAGCGATTTTAAATATATATGCTGGATGCAATCTACTAACGGGTTCACCGCACCGTTTTAAACAGGCATTTGGAATGTTATCTGGACCAGGGCTTATTTTCGTCAATGTATAGTAAAAGTGAAAACAGGGCCGTCTACGATATGAAGGCGGTGTGTAAAGACTTGCTTTCGCTATTTTATATATATGGACAACTTTGTAAAAAAGCCGTTATCAGCAGTGAAAGTGGACTGAAAGTAGGTGTTAAAAAGATTGGCTTTCCGGTTTCCTCCTGAAGTAGGCGCAGCTGCTTGGTTATTACGCTTTACACTTGTGTATCGCCAGAACTTATGTGGACCCGTTTTAATAAAGTTGTGTAGAGAGTGACTTACAAAGTGTTTTTTCGCCACCCTCACTTTACTTTTCAGGGCCCTTGACATCACTGTGATTTGTGACCGAATACTACTGCACGAGCGAGCTTTCTTAGCCCTTCTAAGCCTCTTTATTTTGCGTTCGATGTGGAATATTGTACGCGTGATTAAAGGCCCTGTTAACTGCAACGTCGCAATATATATATATATATCCGGCACCGCATTCATCGCGAGTCCATTCAGTGTATCGTCTTGGAAGAGAGCGGACACTTTTGTTCGCCAAACTCTACCCCTCTTTCCGGTTTCTCACTCTTTCCTGCGATTCCCCTCTGTGCGTGCGACCAAGGGACTCTTAGAGATATCCGGTACGTCCAAGGGCCGTGCAGCGTAAGGGCGGATCGGAAGAGGCGCGTGGGGGCATTTATTGGGTCGCCATTGTTTCCATACTCTTGTTCACCTCATCATATATTGTAACTGATTGTGATAGCTTCCACAACTATTTCTCTCGACACGACAAACCTGCAAAGATGCTAAGTCATTCACAGCCACCCCGAAAGATAAAAATGAATGGTTGAGCTGGTTGATGATGCATGGTAGCGGGTTGATGATCCATGATGATCCATAAACGCTCACAAGGGCGAAAATACAGACCTACTTCGGAGGGCAGTTATGAGCCCCCTTAACACCCGGATACATTTAGAAAATTCTGCGTCGTATTCAGGACAACAACGCTGTTAGAGATACGTAACCCCGTATACTCCAGCAAAAAAAAAAAAGAAAAAGCTATATTTTCTCTCTCTCTCTCTCTCTCTCACCTATTTTATGCGATACGGTGCTACCATTAGTGCTTCTGGAAACTGCTAGACAATGAATCTAGAAGCTGTCGCGTAATCCGACGAAAGCAGGCGTCTTCCAGGTGTTCAGGGGCGCATCCGCCGAGTTGCGCTCTGCGCAGCGCCATCTATTCGAAAGCGCGACATACTACACACGCCCGGTTCGGAAGCGCTCCGCAAGGTGTCCCTTACCGAGTTCGCCTCTGCCATACCGTAGCTGTTTCTCTTACCACTCTTTACCACATTTCTTTTTGCAGATTTTTCTTACCTACAGTTTTGCTGAAGGCACACGCGGTGCACATCCACCAGCGTTTTAGGCGCAGAGTTTTCTACGGAAATTGCTACAATTAACTGTTTCGCTAGTAGTATACGGGCCCCTTCACACTGTCGAGTCGTAGAGGTCGTGCAAGGGTTCTGGTCGCAAAGCGACAGTCGCAAATGGTCGCATTGATCGAAAACCGACGGTCACAGGCCAGTCGCAAGCTGCCCGATTTTCCAGCCTTGCGACTGCGAGTCGCAAACTACTAAACCAAACGGCGATGCCCATGGCGCCTGACCACCTTGGCGGTTCGGCAGCGAAGCCAGTGGTTCAGGGAACGGGGTAAAGGAAACTTAAAAGAGACAGTAAGGCAAGGTAAAGCACATTTTTAAATATATTTAATTGGAGAATTCACTAAATATAGCGAGACTGAAATAAAGAAAGAATGTAATAATTTATACAAGCCGCAAGTTTGACCGAGATGATCGGCTGTACAACGATATCTTTAAACTCCGTACTTCTAGCTTCAAATGGCATTTCGATGTTGCGCGTTTATAGTCTTCAACAAAACAGGGCGTTATAAATGCAACATTTCGCAATTATTATTCATATGCGCGGAGACTTTCGCCTTGCGGATCCTTAGTTCATAAAACTATGACCCGGTGCAAAGTTAGAAATAATGGAGTGCAAATACGTAAGTGCGTCTGAACCTACAAGCGCGACAATGAGTCAAATACGGGTACTACACATAATTCCCATGGTAGTCGAGCAATCACCGCGCCAGAGGAGCGATACCTTCTTGTACGAAACTAAATGGTCGAACGCACCTCGTCGTAATTAAAGCTGTATACGGTCTGGCAGTGGGCTCGACGATAGACCATCGTCTTACAGTGGCGCTGCAAGCAAATATTATGGACCAGCGAGCGCAAAAGCGGCCGTGGCATAGTGGTTAGAGTTCTCGACCGACACTGGAGTAATCATTTGCTTGTTCCTTGGCTGGATATGTTTGCGGCTGGTTGATTAACTGTAATTGACATTATGAGTGACGCCGTGTAATGGAGGGCTCTGAAATAACTTCGTCTGCCCGGTGTTTTTTAAAGGGACACTAGATCAGCTTACACTTATAAACTACTCTGTCGAGGCTTTATTTCTGGTTAATCTTCCTTAAGAGTATAAATAACACGAAATAATACGAAGGCCGAGCTTACAGTTTTCAAATTTTGCTCCAGAACACCAACGTCGGTGTCCTAGTGTGACGTCACAAATTACAGAGTATTTTCTCGTATTATTGCCGGTATTCCGCAATTATTGTTCATGAAACTTTTTACGTTCTGTCGTTGGCTCCTCTAAAATAATATGTTTTCCCCCTTACCTATACAAATTAATTATATGCCCGAGAATCTCCGTTAAACTTCGTGACGGCACGACGATGGTGCGGGAACTTCGAGGCAGCGTCGCCACGTGTCATTCGTTCTTGCGTCTTTTCTGGCTTATGACGCTGTGTTTCACAGGCAAGAGTGGCTTTTATCGAAGCGCAATTTAGTAATTTAATATATATATATATATATATATATATATATATATATATATATATATATATATATATATATATATATATATATATATATATATATATATATATATCGGAGGACGTGATCACAATCGAACTGAATTTTTCCAAGTTGCTAACACAGGTAATCCAAGAAAGAACAGAAAAAGAAAAACTAAAAGCAACCGGCGTATGCGCAAGCAGTGTTCGTTTGTTCTTTGCGCCCTCTGCCCTCTGTTGCGCTGTTTCTGTAACAGATAACAAGCTAGCCTGGTCACACACACTAACGTTTAGAGACAGGAAAACAGCATTGGGGATTAGAGAGCAAACAGGGGTAGCTGGCATTCTAGTTGACATTAAAAAGAAATAGAGTTTGGTGGGGCATGTTAGACGTATGGCAGATAATCCGTATTTCATAAAGAATGGCTGCCAAAAGAAAGGAACTGCAGTTATTGGGGACAGCAAAGTACTAGTTGGTGGTATGAAATTGCCAAACGTTTGCAGGCATAACACGTCGCAAGCTTGCGCAAGACAGCGATAATTGGAGGTTGCTTGAGGAGGCCTTCTTTCCTGCAGCGAACGTAATTGGGCTGATGATGATGACGAATTTACTAATACAGCACAATGTTCTCGTTTTTTCGCAATTCGCCCCATCGAAGTGCCACCGCCGGGGTGGCAGTCGAACCCGGGTGATGTGATTACAAATGCTTGAAGTAACATGCCGCCAGTTTAACTTTGTATAAGGGACATACACAATCGCAAAGGCGAAATAAAGAAACGTGCTAGTAATCAAGTGCAATTGTGTCGTGCTGAATTAAAAAGTTCGTAGGCACTGACTTTTATGAATACTTGCGACTACACTGCGCGATCTGAATAAACTACTTTGAGGCCACACTATCGTCTGCAATGTCGATGAGTACGCCTTATCACGATTACTTCTCCTTAATGTACTAGTTCGCCGAGTGATGTGGTGTGACGAATGCACGTTTGTATGATATAAATTTTCCGTTGCAGGTGAACAACATCAGCGCTTGCCTCACGCACCTGAGGTCCATCGGTGTCACATTCGAAGGCGTCACTTCGAAAGGTCAGTGAGTGTTTCACATCAGGATAGCCATGCCGAACGATGCGATTATGTTTAGGAGAAATGACCACAAGTTTGTTAATTGCGCGCGATTCTTTTCAAGGAAACTGGAGAGTTCTTGCCTGAATTAGTAGGTTACGTGCCTACGTATTTTCTGAGGTATTTTCAAGTTTATAACAGCTGTGTCTTACCAGTACTCACGTACAGGGCAGAAACCTGGAGGCTTACGAAAAGGGTTCTGCTTAAATTGAGGACGACACAGCGAGCTATGGAAAGAAGAATGATAGGTGTAACGTTAAGGGATAAGAAAAGAGCTGATTGGGTGAGGTAACAAACGCTAGTTAATGCTATCTTAGTTGAAATCAAGAAAAAGGAATGGGGGCATGGGCAGGACACGTAATGAGGAGGGAAGATAACCGATGTTCATTAAGAGTTACGGAATGGATTCCAAGGGAAGGGAAGCGTAGCAGTCGGCGGCAGAAAGTTAGGTGGGCGGATGAGATTAAGAAGTTTGCAGGGACAACATGGCCACAATTAGTACATGACCGGGGTAGTTGGAGAAGTATGGGAGAGGCCTTCGCCCTGCAGTGGGCGTAACCAGGATGATGATGATGATGATGATGATGATGATGATGATGATGATGATGATGATGTATTTTCTGCAGCGAACGGCATTGACAAAGCACGTTTTTCAAGTGCATATCAAGATATAATTTTTTTGTGCTCTTGTTGCGTGCAGCACTCGTGTGTGCGGTTGGAACACAAGAGCACATAATCTAGTGCTGTCCGCGAGCGTATAGTTGATGAAGCCAGACGTTGAGCGGAGCACTGTTATAACCATCATAGCGGCACGGATAGAGTAGATGCCCTAGTTTCATAGCATTAAATGCATGAGTAAATGTACTAAGAGTAAATAGGAAATTATGAAAGTTGTTCAGCACGCATGCCAGAATAATGAGTCGAGTATTGAAGCCGTCGGCATTACAATGCAAATATAGTAAAACATGTGGACAAGCAGCGTGCTTTAACAGCATACACTCGTGGGCAAAAGTTTGCAAACTACACGTGCCACGATTTTTTTTCAGTCTACAGGCACGCCAGCTAAACACAAGTGCTACAACCGACTTGCGCATGGCGTTTCAATGCAATGAATTCGTATATTGCCGCGTTGCACGGCTGTGCTGGAAGAAATTTGAATCCTTTGCTGATGTCATGTTCTCCAAAATTTTGCTCATTACTGTACTTGTAATAGACTTACATGATTTATTAAAAAAACAATAACAGTGATATTGTGCCTGACAGGACTCTACTCTCGTACGCACCCCTGCTTTATTGCAACGTTTGCTTTGTAAAAGCTGCAACGACTAAAGGAAATTCCACAAATATATTTACACTAATAAACGAACCCGGTTGCAACTACAAATACCCCACTCTTTTTCACGCAGATTACATAATCAGTTCAGTTTCATGCGCATATATGGTAAAACAAATGCATTTAATTCATCGGCACTACCACGTGCCATCCGTCTCTGGAATGACCTCCCTGATAACATAGCCTCCATATCTAATCCCGACACGTTCCGCTCTCAGTTACTCATGCTTTTCCCATTCAATACCGTTCACGAGTGACCAATCTAGTGTATGTTATCGTGCATTTTTGCCATGTTGTATATTATTTTCATAAACGCTATTCCTTTGCTCTGTTAACAGTAACAAGTGTTCGTGTGCCTTCAGATATTGCTTTGTATTCCTAGTGCCTTCAATATTGTGTAACACGGTAATCTTTTTATAGCACTGTTCCTGTTGGAAATATGTACTTTTTATACCTTTTACTGTTTAATATGCCCCCCTTACTTTATGCCCTGCCATAGGGCCTGTAAGGTTCTTTTGAATAAAAAAAAAATTCCGTTTATACCATACTGACGCAAACAATAATATTTTATACAACGTGGTCTGTAAATATGATCACTCAATTTATTCTCTTCCGGGCGGGCGCACAGTCACAGCGCAATTTCCAGCAGTTAACTGCTCCCGGGGAATTCTAGCCGTCACTGTCGCCGTCCCCATCTTGTCCAGTATAAAGTCCGAGTGCGATAAGATAGCGTGTATGCTGCATATGCGAGAGAAAGTCTCATGAGGGGGCGAGACTAGAAGGACATTTGCTTGATGTACACGGTTTGCTTTTTGTGGAGAGAGAGAGAGAATGAAGAGGAAAGGCAGGGAGGTTAACCAGATATGAGTCTCCGGTTTGCTACCCTACACTGGGGATGGGGGATAGGGGCTAGAAAGATGACAGAGAGGAAAACGCAAAAAAAAAACGAACGCGCACACATGGAGACACACACACAAAAGGCGTTCCAGTTAAAGTCGTTCACACAGGCCGGTAGGTCGCAAGAAGCGCAAAAACGCTTGCACGGCCTTCTTCTGTGACGGTAGGTCCTTTCGATGTTGCAGAATTCTTTTTTCGGATAGCGGTTGGTCGTCCAGTTGGTCAAGTTCGTGGCTAAGGCATGCCCTCTGTGGACTGTAGTGCGGGCAGGTGCACAAAATATGGCCAATTGATTCTTCATGGCCGCAGTGGTCACAGGTTGGGGTGTCGGTCATCCCTATGCGGAAGGCATAGGCTTTAGTAAAGGCAACGCCCAACCAAAGTCGATATAAAAGCGTGGCGTCTCTACGGCGAAGCTGTGATGGCGCTCGAAGACTTAATGTTGGATCAAGTGAGTAGAGTCGAGGATTTCTTAAATGTGGCTCATTCCACTGCGACGCGGTGCACTGCCGAGCAAGCAGGCGGAGCTTCCGTGCCGCGTCAGTTCTAGAAAGAGGAATTGGGACGTGGCGCTCCTCAGTATGGGCTGAGCGGGCAGCGTGATCCGCCCGTTCATTGCCGATAATCCCGCAGTGACTTGGAAGCCACTGAAAGGTTATTTCGTGGCCTGCATCACTTATATGGTGTAATGTCTCTGTAATATGGAATATTAGTTGTTCGTGCGGTCCGCGTCGTAAAGCTGACAGTAGAGACTGCAGTGCCGCCTTCGAATCGCAGAATATTGTCCATTTGTGCGGTGGTTCATCACCAATGTGATGAAGAGCAGTAAAGAGCGCTGCGAGCTCTGCTGCCGTCGATGTTGTCGCGTGGGTCGTCTTAAATTTGATTGTTGTAGCTTTCGCTGGTATGACGATTGCCGCCGCGGAGCTGCTTGGAAGGACAGATCCATCAGTGTAAATATGCGTAGAGTCACGGTAGTTCTCGGACAAATATAGTAGCGTGAGCTGTCTAAGGGCTGGTGATGACAGAACAGCTTTTTTCGAGATACCAGGTATTGCGAGGTTGATTTTTGGCTGAGCGAGGCACCATGGAGGGATCGAAGGTCTCGCAGCCGGAGTGAAACAAGCTGGCAACGATTCATCATATGCAGTTATCGTTTGGCTGAAAGATGTGTGTGGCCTGTCCGCTGGTAGAGAGGCTAAATGGTGACGAGGAGTCCTGGCTAGATGCCTTATATGGGTCCTGAGTACTTCAATTTCAATGTGGGTCTTGACAAGGTGGTCTCTAGCGATTGCTATCGTAGCCACTGTTGAAGCACTCTGAGGCAGGCCTAGACAGATCCGGAGCACTTGACCCTGAAGACTTTGTATTGTGCGTAGATTTGTTTTGCCGGTGTTGTTTATTGCTGGCAAGCTGTATCGCAGAAATCCCAGAAAAAGCACCTTGTACAGTTGTAACATGGCACTAGGCGACATTCCCCAGGTCTTGCCAGCGAAAAACTTGAACAGGTGGCAGATGCCTGTCAACCGTTTTTTCACGTAAGATATGTGTGGGCTCCATGACAAGTCCCTGTCGATTATGATACCTGGAAACTTGTACGATCGGACCCGTCGTATTATTTGGCCATTTATCGTTACACTGTAGTTTGCCATGGGTTTGCGCGTAAATGGCACTAGTGCGCATTTCTCGGAGGAAATTTCCAGGCCTCGATTACGGAGGTAGATAGCAGTTTGTGTCGCGGCTTTCTGAATTCTCGCTCGCAGCTGTAGGCGTGTTACTGCAGATGTCCATATGCAGATGTCATCCGCGTACATTGATAGCCTGACTGTGGTTGGCACGTGCTCATGGAGAGCAATTAGTGTTAGATTAAATAACACGGGGCTAAGTACACCGCCCTGGGGGACGCCGCGGTAGCTATAATGTAGAGAAGTATGGCCTTCCTCGGTGCTTACAAAGAAGGATCGCATGGATAGATAGCTCCGTATCCATTGAGACATCCGACCACCCACTCCTACCTCTGCGAGAGCAGAGAGGATGGCTTCATGCGTAACGTTGTCATACGCCCCTTTAACGTCGAGGAATAAGGATGCGCAGAGACGCTTACGGCGTTTCTCATGTTGAATGTAGGTCACCAGGTCGACGACGTTAGCGATCGATGATCGACCGCGTCGGAAGTCCGCCATGGCATCAGGGTAGGTGTTGTGGTACTCCAAGTACCACTCCAGGCGTCCTAGGACCATCCTCTCCATTACTTTGCCCACACAGCTCGCCAAAGCGATCGGGCGATATGATAAGAGCTCCAACGGCGACTTGCCAGGCTTCAGCAGTGGAACAAGGTGACTTGTCTTCCAGGTTGTAGGTAGCGTACCATTTCTCCAAGATTCATTGTACACCTCAAGAAGAACCCCTCTCGCTCGCTCTCCCAGGTGACACAGAGCTCGGTAGGAAATTCCGTCAGGTCCTGGCGCTGATGTGCGGCTACACAAAGCTAATGCTGCCTTAAGTTCGTGGATCGAGAATGGTAGATCCAACCGGTGATCACGTGGTGGCGGACAGCTGCTCGAAGGCGATGGAATGTTGGTAGCTGTGAGTTGGCCGGATAATCTGGCGCAGAAATCCTCTGCCACGTCAATCTCCGATCTCTTTTGAGAGAGGGCAAGTGCCTTGAATGGGTATCGCTGTACGGGAAGTGTCCGCAGTCCGCGCACCGTTCTCCATAGTTGCGATAAAGGCTTGCGTGGATCTAGCGACTCACAGAAGCAGCCCAACGTTGCGATTCGAGCTTGTCTAACCGGCGCTGTATCTTCTTTTGCGTGCGCCTGGCGGTCCGTAGATCGTCCATTGTTTTCGTACGTCGGTATCTTCGTTCAGCACGTCGTCGGATTGCTCGAAGTCGTTCTAGTTCCACATCAAAATCATTAAGTTTCGAGGAGCATGTTAGAGTACGCATAGCGTCTTGCACCACGCTCCTGATTGCCTCTTCCAAGTCGAAAGATGGATTGGCGTCGCAGTGTGCTTCCATAATAGACTGAAATTTAGGCCAGTCCACTCTTTGGATCGTATCCCGTATTTTGGAAGCGGTCAATCCTCTGATCTTGATGTACGTGGGGATATGGTCGCTTCCGTGCGTCTCTATGTCCGCAAACCACCCTACACGTCTGACTAGGCTTCGTGAGACGAAAGCCAAGTCAAGACAGCTGCTGTACGTGGAGCCACGTAAGAACGTAGGACCTCCATCATTCAGCAGCCAAAGTTCATTACTGCAGGCGAAAGATACCAGAGCTCTGCCTCTTGCGTTGATGATCGGACTTCCCCAGAGCTCACGTGATAAAGCAGGCGCTAAGGGAGTAGAGCGTGCGCCTCCCCCCTTAGCCGTAGGAAACCTCGATACCACGCCCAGCTTTCATGATAGGGACACGCCTCCGGTGGCGCCATATTTGTTCTCACCTCCACCTTAGAACGTGCACGAAAGCCGCGGTGATTTTGCCGAAACCGCCCACGTTTGTCCTAGAAAAGTGAGTCAGAATGTTGTAAAAGAAATTGTTCCGTTTAGTAATATATTCACCGGATTACGTTAAACAATTAAGCAGTTAATTGGAAACTTTATTGCGAACCTTCTATCTAAATACAAGCAAGCGGAGAAACTGTTTCTCTCAACAAGCACTGACCGATTATGAAGTGGTATGTGGCAGGCAAAAAGCCAAACTTAAGCTCTGCCGACCATATCGCAGGCAACACACGCGGACGGAAAGCTGGCCGGAAGCACGGTTGAAGAAAGGCTTCCGGCAACGGCAAGCGGCAACAGCAGCACACGGTCGCGCCAGAAAGAACCAATACCGATGGCTCCTACGATTCGAAAAGGCAGCAAGCACTTGGTCAAAGGGTGCCTCCGTGCTTAACGGTGGCACTGTTATCGAGTCAGCCGATTTAGCACCGCTGTGGCGGCACATGGCTGTCGGTGCGGCAGTGCGCATAGGTGGCCCGCGCGCCGTATTTCGGAGGCAATGTGCGGCCAGCGCGAAAGTGGGAGCCTAGACGGCTGGTGGCTTCACGCGCACTGTCTTCCGCCGCGCCTAGTCTTGAGGGTCGCGTGACGTGAAGTTTCGGAGACGCGGTGAAGCGAGAGGAAGCCTGGAGCGATCGCCATCGGAGGACGGATCTCTTCATCACGCCAGCGTTGTTTGTGACGGAGAGTGCTCGCGGTCATCGAGTGAGATGTGTTCATGTTTGCCTGTCTGCACGTAGCGCAATTCTTTGATAAAAAATTTAAGAAGCGATTGCTTGCTGCAATCTATATCGCCTGTGAAATTACCGGCTCTACTTCGTGTAGTTATCTAATACTTTTCTGTCCCTATCAATGCTTCACCTTTCGCTCAGAACTGCGCCACCTTTTCTGTCGTGCTCTTGTCGCCCATCCGTTCCTTTGCGTCGCATTGTTGAGTAGGGATTACCAGGCTAACCCCTGCGTTCGCCCTGGCTTTTTTCTCCCTGAACAGAGATCCGCGAAGGCAACCTGAAGGCTATCCTGGGCCTCTTCTTCAGCTTGTCCCGCTACAAGCAGGCACAGAAGGCGGCCGCCGCCGCCGCGTCGTCGTGCAGCGCGACCAAAGGCGCTTCGCGTCAGCACCTGCAGGGCTCCCATGGCAGTCTCGCCTCGCCCACTGCGCCCAGCGCAAAGTCACCGCCAGACCTGATGGCAGCCTCCATGCACGCTCCAAACAACTGCTCGAGGTACGCGGCCTGGAATAGTTTGTTTTGTTCCTCCGGGGACGGTTGAAATCAAATGAAATCATCGTATTTGAGGTGTTATGAGCCCGATGCACACGCAATTACTTGTTCTTCTGGGTGGGCGGCGGGAAAAAACCCTACCTCGCGGAAGCTTGGCAAGGCCCACAGCCCACGCCGTCATGTCCTGGCAACGACGCAGCAGCAATATTATACGAAAAAAAAATCGTGTGAAACAAAACTGTGTGAATAACAATCAAACTGAAAAGTCAACAGTGCGAACTAGAAGTATCGGTGGAAGAGCAAGTGCTGGCTCGCAGATTTACTGTTGACAGTTTCTTGCAAACATTAAATGGTCAAAATTTGTTGCGAGCCAGCCCTGACGTGATTTTTCACTGCCACTTGTCGTTTGCGCTGTTCACTTTTCTGTAAAAATATACCAACTTGCTCAAATAGGCATTTTACTGCAGCCGTTGAACTGAGTTCCAGAGACCCCTCCCCCCCCCCAAAAAAAAAAAAAGCAAGAGAGCGCGACAAGAAGGGTAGCCTCATTTTGGGCCACGTAGGCAAATTAGTATTTCTTTGTGTCAGAGTGTTTGATATGAAAGGCAAAACTTCATCTATTATGTAACAATGATTCCCCCAAAAGTGTCGCTTGGAACCTAACCCATTCATAGATTTTCATGGTGAAGAATTGTCGTCATGAAACGTTATTAATGCCAAAGCATTATGTACCCCATTACGCCAAAATCCAGCGGTGGCGGCGGTGGTGGCGGCGGCGTGACCGAGCAATGGTACCAAAAATGGCTAATGGCGCAAATATTGTAAACACGTCAAGGTTGACGTCAAATTTCTCAGGTAGGCTCTTGTAAACAGGTACGTCGGGGGGGCGAGACGAGCCCGCTTCCACGTTGCCATGGCGGCTACACGGTTCTGACTGACTAAAGGTGTGGCCTAGTTCCTCATTGCAAATTTCCCCACGACCAAAGGGTACATGCAGCCTCCGAAACCGCCGCATCCGACGCCGATGAACTTGGTGAGTGAGAGACCGATTTCTCCGCGTGTGCCATTTATTCAGATTGGTCAACTTCTGCACCACACATCTGGGCAAGTTTATTGCATGTCGCAAACATCAATCGCAAACGTTTCACCAAAAGAACTACAATGCTTTCGCATTCCCATACGCAATCACCCTTAAGGGTCTCTGCCGAATTTTTCAGCGCAGTCACAAAGAAAATTCCCGCCTTATATTGCAAATCTGGTGGTCCCTTTCGTATTGGTCTACGGAGACCATAAGTTGAAGCTTGTGACTTATACAGTCAGAATCAGAAGTCTGGACGCCACAAGTGCCGCGAAAAAAACGTTTTTTTTTCTGTTTTTTTTTCCCTGGCGCTCTACGCACGCATACTGGACACTGGTGGCAAGACCCCGTGCGCCTGTTCGACCAGAGCAGGGCGCCGACGCAGTTGCGCGCTGCGTGTCTGTGCTACAAGAAATTCTTCATTAGCATTGCAATGCACATATTATTTAGCCAGCACTCCCAAATTATATATTGTCATGTTTCGAGTTTCAACTTTGAACTCAAGCGTACCAGCTTGTATAATTTTATTTCAACGCTTATTGCAAGCGACCTACAGGCGAGATCCGTCTTTGGTGAGGCATACGATGCGATGTAGCTGCGTGGGGATTTGTCGGAATGGTAGCTAGTTGCCACATTAGAGTTGCTAAGGATTCAGGAAGCAACGAGAAAATGTTTCACAGAGGAGCAACCTTATTTCCATACTATACATCGATATACCTATCAAGCCCGTGGTTAAGGCTACCTTCGCTTCCAGATAGGTTACGCAATCTTCCTGTCACATATATAAAGCGAGTAACGGCTTGACGATGCCATACCACTTAGCCCTAGTTTTCAAACGTAATTGTCCTGGGCGCCTCGGACATTCTACTGTCGAACGGTAGCCATGGGCACGCGACGAGCACGTGTTGGTCTCCCTGCATGCCAAGTACTGACAGAGGCAAGTGTCAATTGCTTAGCATCTATCAAGAGACAAGAACTGAGGTACCCAAACAACAGGCCACACATAGGTAACTCAACAGTCACTGCCGCGCTGTCCCTGCGAGTGCGCCACCGAGGCTGTGACAGCGAAAAGGTGAGCGCGCTTTAGCGCACCGTGTGTACTTAGGAAGTCTGCATGCATTTGGGATGCATGCGGCATCTATTCGTCGCCAGCCTCACCATTTCCCTAGGCCTCCAAGAAGTGCAACGCACGGGGCGCGTCGTATGCCCCTTAACAGCTGCCTGGTCGTATGAGAGACGCTGGTCATCTCTGAGGCTTACATAGGTGCTCGTCTAGTTGGCCTTCACACGTAGAGAGGGCACCACAAAGAATGAAACCGGCGGTCGATTTCTTCTGCGCGGAGGTTCACAGGGCAGCAATTTCCGTAGCCTCGCCTTTCGTTTCTTTTCGTTCATGTTATCGTTCTGGCTTGCTTTTCGGTATTTGTCATTCCTGTTCTTTCTGTTTGTTTGTTGTTGTTTTATTTCCTTTCGCCGTTTTCCTCGAGATTGCTAAAGTTCGCACGCCGTGTCTTTTCCCGGCAGCGTTATTTCGCCTCCGGCAGCGCTCTTCCCTCCGTTGCCGACGGCGTTGTTTACGGCGCAATATTGCCACTTCGTCTCGGGCACGCGCGTTCTCTCGCCGCAATTTACGAGCGTGTAAATGCATGGCTCGTCACATTTGCGTGCAGCATGCGAGAGGCGCAGTTTCTTCAAAGAACTATGTTCCCGAACGACAGTACTGCACTGCATTATAGAAGAGCAGAATGCTTTAAAATATACGCAATGTAGCTTCGTCGGTATGTGTTTGAGTTCCGGAGTCTTAAATAGACAGGCAATAATTGCTGTTTGGCGAAATAAAATGATCGAGGAATTGTAGTGAAATACTGCCTGGCCCGACCTTACGACACTGTCGTCGGCTGTGCCGCCTCGTTACTGAATGACTGCTTCTTCAGGTTGCAGATCGCTGCATAGATATGCTGAAACTCCCTCGAACTGATAACGACATAAAATACGCTGAAGTACTAGGCGCAGCCAAGATAAACTGCACACGTATCGTGGCACAAATGAGTGTTCTTGCGTCGCTGTATCTCCTACATTGCCCCGAAAAGTGACGCACGGATAAGAATTAAAGACGAATGCGCCCTCGACTGTGCCTCAGTCGACTACAGTAGCTCCAGATAAAGTATGACGCAATTTGTCGGCGGCCTTCTAGCGCGGTTTTGTTTTGTATGGGGCTCGTCAATTCTTTTTCCTTATGTTCCGACATGAATGCCACTTTTAATTTTTTTTTTTTCGTATAGCGCCGACCATACTGTAAGAAAAGGCAGAGATATTGACTTTTTTCCGTAGTTCTCGTGCTTGCCGCTTGGGAATGCTGGCAGCCATCACTCTTGCGGCAACATCGTTCTTATTTTCTTTTTTTGCACATACCAATGTTTCTTTTTTGTTTCGTTTTGCTCGAAATTATGTTAGACAACGAAGTAAAAATATATGCTACAGCTCGAGCATCCCTTATATTCCTTTTCATAATGGATAGCGTGACAAAAGGATATTCGTTGGGTTTTCATTGAGTTTGTGAGCGCACCTAATACACCGAGAAAAATGGAATACTTCAACTCGCCAGTAGATGAATGCGCTAAGCGATTTTGCTCCTGCCTCTTTGCAGGCACACGAACGGTAGCATTAGTAGGCCGCTTGGTTTATTTATTTGTTTGCTCGTTTGTTTTTGACTTAGAGAGTTCCATTTTAATGTTATTTCATTACTAAGCACAAAAAAGAATTTACTACAATCATTTTTTTTTTACTTTCCATCTTACGCTTTCTTTCCTTGGAAGCTAGTTCAATCGACCGCCGTTAACGTTGGAGCTGTCCTGCAAGAATCTTGGGACAATTTCGCTACCTATACATGTATAGGTTTACGACGGCCAAACGTCACTTGAGAAAGCCGGATTATTTGTGCATTTGCAAGGCACGTCAGCTCCCACCTCGACGATTTTGCCTCGAAGGCAAAGCACAAATCTTTAACAGCTCAAACGCTGAATAAATAATGATATCATTTTCCTGTTACCTACATTTTACAACGGCAACGTTCATCGATGAGCATGTTTTCAATTCTAAGGCAAGGTTTGTCTTGTTACAGTGTACGAAAATTATCGTGACGGGCTCCTTAGGTACCTGTAACAATTGGTTCTGATGCTTCTTCTTTTTTCTTAATAAAATAAACAAGTATTCCGTTTGCAAGGACAAAGCACAAATTTAGTGCGATCTTAGGGCTAGAAATAATGTTGCTCACTGCGTCCCACAGTTAAAAGGAACAGATCAGTGCGTAGGGTACGTAAGACAATTTTAGCATAAAATTTTGTTAAGTGTGACCTTTAATGAAGAGAGAAGTAATGGCGTGGTGTCAAATCAACAGCAAGTCGTGCCCATAGTCAAGCAATATAACTGGCAGGGTGTATGCATATACGAAGGGGAAGCCCCACTCGAACATCCACCAAGATAATCTGGTAATGATGAGGCAGAGGAATAAAACAGAATGAAACATAGAGCACTTTGGGGCTAGAATGAGCGAGGTTGTCCTAGGACATTAGAAAGCAGTAGGGGTGTGGGCTCACACTTCGAATGTCATTCTGTGCTTAAAATCAGAGACTTTACCAGTGTTAGAACTTAACGAAACATCGGTAGGCCGATTGGCATTGGAAGCCCATGTTAAAGCCACAACTGAAACAGTGCAGACTGTTACAGGTTGGGCCTCTCAATTGATGTCAATAACAGTGAGGAGCAAAACTAGTTTTCAGGAATAATTCGGGAGAACGGAATAAAAGAAATAGACTGCTAAAGTTCACAAATATTTGTACCCCTGGACCGTTAACATGGGAATGGACTAAAAGATCAAGAAAGTAGGCAACCAAGCACACAATAACTAAAAACGCAAATACATATTCAAAATACGGAGCGTAGGAATTAAACGTAGAGACGTTAAATTCCACGTGATGAATGGAAACGAAAACGTCCACAGTGTTTTACAGATACGGCAAGCAAGAAATCAGCGGAGAAAATTTGTAAGGTAATACGAAGGGCAGTGGCTTCCTAGTTGAGGCCTAAACTGACTGCCTGAAGACACAAAAAAAGTGTAGTAGCAAATATCCACAGCAGCATTAGGCATGCGTTGGCTGCAACAAAAGTGCGGGCCCGTCCATAGGCACATTGTAATGGAATCTCAATGTATTCCCCCTGTAAGGAGCGTAAAGAACATCCCCCTTCCAGAGGCACTCGTGTTCATAGCTAACTGGACACGTCTACACTGATGGATCAACTACATCAACCAGTTCCGGCGGCTCTGTAGTTATACCAGCAATGAGAATAACCAAGCGGTTCAAGACTTCCCATGTCACTACGTCTACAGCTGCAGAGCTCGCGGCTCTCCGCGACGCGCTTCAAGTGATAAATACTGAAAGTCGTAGAAAATGGGCAGTCTTCTGCGATTCAAGGCCGGCCTTGCAATGTGTGCATTCATTTCTCCGACATGGAACTCACGATCAGCTCACGTGCGAAATCGCGGAACTTGTCCATCACTTAAGAGAAAAAGGCCATGATATCTCTTTTCAGTGGATACCAGGTCATTGCGGTATCATTGGTAAAGATGACGCCGATACGGCAGCTCGGACGTCAAACCAAGAAGACCGCTGCGTCCCCATTCCGCTCTCAAGGACCGACGCCGCGAGACAACTTGGCATTCTGGCACGCACGATCTCCTTAGCAGAGTAGAATACCGTACATACAAGGCGCACAAGACTGCACCGACTAAACCCATCACTTCAACTCAGACCTCCAGCCGGTGTGCACCGGCGTGAAGCGTCTCTTCTGTGTCGGTTATGGCTTGGAGTGGCCTTCACGAATGCCTACTCAGCACTAATTGGAATGGCTGATAGTCCTGCATGTGATGTTTGCGCATGCGAGGAGAACATTGACCACATATTGTGCCATTGTCCTCAATTTCAAGCACAAAGACAGTATTTGTCCGACACATTGAGGAAACTAGACGATCGTCCTCTGCGTGAACAGACAATATTAGAGCACCGTCCCGACCGATCATCGGCTCAGAAGGCAGTGAAGGCACTTTTGTGTTTTCTGAGAACTTCTGGTTTGCTCGAGCGACTTTAACTGAAGTGCTGTCCGTACACGTATCTACACCTTCTCTCTCCCTTCTTTCTCTTCCCCTTCTCCCTTCCCCCAGTGTAGGGTAGCCAACCAGACTATTGACTGGTTAACATCCCTGCCTTCCTGTATTCTTCTCTCTCTGGACAGCGGTTGAGATACGTCAGATGTATTTGGAATATCGCTGGAAAGAAAGCAGACAAGACATTTAAACGGGGTGCTTACATGCATAGGTAAGTTTACAACATAAAGAGAGAAGTTTTACCAAATACAAAGATAAAATAGAGGCATACAACGTGCCAAAGGGCAACAGATGTAGTAAAAGACGATTCGCTCAAGCACGGAAGGTGGTAATTTTGCAAAAGGAGACGTCGGTAAAGATTTAAAGTGCAACTCCGGCGATGTTTTTACCATGTCAAGGTAATAGAATATTTAGGGTTCCCGAGACTCCCCCCCCCCCCCCCGTCACGCTTCTGATAGTGGAATTGTTTCACAGATTCAAAAATAATTTTAAATACGCAAAAATGCGCAAAAACTAAACCGATTCCTGAATAGGCCGCCGCGCGAAGCTCTTCGTGTGGAGTCACGGGTGTCGCCAGCGGGGCAGGCGCGCAAGGCATGCCGGTCTCGCCCGCTGGCAGCGAAGAGCAGACGCTCGGCTGAATCGTGACCGCGCCGGATCTTCGGGTGACAACGTCAGCTGCACCAGCTCTTCGGATCTGTCAAATATTGACAGTTATGATTCTGACGAATTCGATAGCCACGAATCGCCGTTCGCATTCAACCCGCCGTCACGAGAGCCAGCGCCCATGCGCTACATATCGGCATGACAATACGTAAAAATACACCTATCTTCGTAGTCGCGTTTAATTTAGGGAAGTGCCGGTGAGTGCGGCGGGCAGCTTTCCGTCGAAAACGGCAACGTACCGATGTCGATACTGCTCCGTATCGTCGCTTCTCGCTTTTCGTGTGCGCACTGTACGAAATGAGGAATGGTTTATTTCAAATCCGTATTGGCGAAACTGAACCACAGAAGTAGTTTTCTTCATCCTGACGGCTCAATTAGCTTCACGTCAGTCGCTCAGGTCCGCCAGCAGCAGACGCATGAACTACGCGACTGTGACATATAGGCTTAAGCTGCACTTAACGCGATCGGCATCGGCTCAAACTCTGTGTGCGGATGGCGAGGGTTGAAGTTCGTGCAGCCATCAATATCACAACACTTGCCACCCGGCCCCCATCGCTTGTCCGTCCACAGGGATCGCAAATTCTCGTGACAGCAACTTCTCACGCGAAGCACTATCGCATGATGGTCGACTCCTCCGCCCTCTCGTCGCTGTCGTCTGCATGAATCCGGCATGGTCTGAGTGGGACTCCCCTGAAGTCATACACAATGTTGCCTGTAACTGAGGATCAGGTAAGGTAGGGCGTTAGAGGCAACTTATTAAATTCATTTCTAAAGAATCTGTGCAACTCTGAAACCTGATTCTTTATGGACATGACGGGAGTGGGCTGAGGAACGTACGCGAATTTCATCGACATCCGTTGACATCGAAAAATCGCCGGAGTTGCCCTTTATAGAGTACAAGTTTCGAAGTGGACACCATCAAGGTTTTAAAGGGGACCCCGTTAGGAGTCACCATCCTCATCGTTAACATTTACGATCAAGCAAATTATCACATTCTGTAACACTGTTCGCACCGTAGAAAGACCTTATTGTACCTCTTTAGACTTCTTTCGGGCATCCACCTCACACACTGAATGCAAGCCACTCTTCTTTCTGGACGCTCGGCTGCTCCCGCTGCCGACTTCTTCCCCTTCTTTGTAGTCGACTTCTTCCTGTTGCCTACTCTGCTTTTTTTTTTCACATATTGCCGCTTGTTCTGCTTGTCTGTATGGGCACATACCCAGTCGCACCAATCTTTTCTGCGGGATTGGACCCGCACCCAATGGCGAATACCCAATGACCCAAGCTCTTCTCTGCTCGGCAAGACATTAGCAGTCAAAGCGGCCAATAAGGCTTCCTTTTGAACATACGAGCGCACGCTAAGTATGGACACAGATACAATACGTGAGGACCTAAGATGTCACCTGGCGGAAATGCAACGCTGCTCAATAGTTATTCCACGCCGGAAGGAAAGATGATTAATTTGCCATATCACTGATACTAAAACAGGCGGTGTCTTTCGCCTCGAAGGCAAAGTCTTGGCGAGAACATCTTCATTTTGTAAAATTAAATGCTGGCATGCGGGCCAATAGGTTTGTCTGGCATCTCCTACATCAGGAAATACAGGCCAGAATCTATGATATAGGAGAGGAGTTCATTAAAAATGGGAGCCGTGAACCCACGCCCGGAGACCATCTGGGTCAGTAGGTGATATTAGTCGCCGAGGAAGGCGCCTTGTTTGGATCTCTCCTGTGGCGGCGCGCTTAATTGCAAAGGAGATGTACACCGCGTTGACGCTTCTTTGTTGATGTTTCACTTTGGGCAGGGTTGACATACCTCGGCGTAAGCATTCTAAGACTATTTCCCTCGGAAATCTCTCCATCCGTAACGCCTGACCAACAAATCGCCTGACACGATGCGCTCCATTGGTATATATGCGATCCTATGGGAGTATCTATCACCTTTCCTTATAACTAGCTCTGACTCCTGAGATTTATGATGATGACTGTAGAACATCTATAGCCACAGTCGGCCTAGAAAGAAAGTGGGCCACTAAAGTCGGCGCAGCAAGTAACGCTACCGTATGGTTTTTGCTTAGGAAAGCAATAGAACACGTACAGATGCCGCACCAGTCAGCGCAAAGCGAACGCAGACAGTACGGTTGCCTCAACAAGTAACTATTGTGTGCAGAAAGAAAGTGGGCCACTGAAGTTGCCGTAATAACCATACCATACTGTCGGTCATACCATGCATACAGTCCGTGAAGAAAGAAAGTATGCCACGGCGGTTGCCGTGGTAAGTATATCGGCCATGCACTACGTACAGAAAGCTGATCACTAAAACTGCCGCAGCGAGTCACCATCAAGTCGGCCATACTATACAGTCAGTGCAGAAAGAATGCTGTCAACTACAGATGCCACAACAAGTGACTATATCATACACTTAGTGTATAACGAAAGTAAGGCACTGCAGTTGCCGCAAAAAGCATAGCACACAGTCAGCCATACCTTACAGTCAATGCAGAAATAAAGCGGCCCAATCGGTGTTGCGACAACAGGTAAGTAAATAATGAGGCCTAATTAAGCAAACGAATAGATGAGCCTAATCAAGATTATGCGCGGGTACTTAAGCCTAATTAAGCCGCTCACTGATAGATTAAGATCGCTTTGATTAAGGCTAATAGAGAATAATTACGCGCAATACGGATGAATTAGGCTTTATTTCAGTTCGCTAACATTAAACTGGTTCAGGCTAAGGAATGAAAATTAAGGGCGATAACATGACTTAAGCCGAATTAATATTAATTGCGAATATGCTAATGTTCAGTCTACATAAAAAGGTAATGAAAACTAATTCATGTTACATTACTTAATCCTATTCAAGTTCACTACGATTACATTATTTTGGCCCAATAACATTAATTCCTGCTGATTAGGTTCGACAATTCAGTATTTACACCAGGTGATTGCAATACTTGCGGCATATTGCGTCATCCTTGACTCAGTAAGCCGCGGTGTGCGTAACCCGGCCACTCAATCGGTGACTCGTTGCACGAGTGCAAGGTGAGCGACGGGCAATAATGCCCATAATGTTAAAGTAACGTAGCCTCATTCGAAGGGTCGAGGTGGTTATGTAAGTACGGACTTCAAAAACCAAACACACATCTCAAACCACATTTCACTCTCTGGCCGCAACATCAACCATTCGCCGAATAAATAAATCCCTGAGCGTTTAGGAATTTCGTATCTCCCAAAACCGAAAGGTATATTGCTAGTACTATGTCTCTATTATTCTGTTAGGCTTGAAAAGCACAAAGATTACGAAATAAGAAAAAGACTCTCGGTTTCTCCCGTAGGCGAACTAGTCAGAGTGACAGCGAGGTTGAGGGCATTGCACCGCAGCCGTCTCAGAACGCTGGCATGATAAGGAGCGTGCCAGCGGTGTTGCGAACATCTTTACTATAGGTGAGTGTAGCTTTATAGAGGCGTACTCATTCCTCAGTGCCGTGTAGGAGCCGTGAATCGTGGTTTCGGAGGCTGGCGTCGCACAGAGGGTCGCTCTCTAGTGGACGCCGCCGTTGCGTCTCGTAACCGTTACCTGGCCTACGCTACTGGGGCGTCACACTCGGCGTAAGCGGGCCCACGCCGTCGTCCGAGCTTACTTGACAAGTGTTGCTTTCGTGAAGGTCACAAGGTATCGAGAGGATGAGGAACGGAACAGGGGTTTTATTGGCACTGGAAAGGCAAGCTTATTTAAATAGAGCAAGGGGTACTGATAGTGGCCGGAGCCAGGGGAGCACTGCAGCGTTCTCGTAGCACGAGCTACAGGTCAGAAAACGCTACATCTTTCGGAGAGCACACACTAGCTATATCAAAGGTGTCCGCCTTTCACCCCTCTGTCCTCCCTAGATCACTGGGCCAGGGAAATCCGCGGTCACACCATCTTCCAGTCAGAGCACTCGTAGTCACTTTCAGGGTGAGAGTGTGCACAGTCATTCCGGCACCTGTGTTCACGGAAAGCCATTGGGCGGACACGGGCGGACACGGTTCCCTGTCCCAGAGAAAGAATGGGATGCTCGTAGACAGGGATATCACGGTTGACTCCATTTTCGCGTCTTGGCTCCTAGTATGGCTCAGTAACTAGCTGGTTGTCTTCTTATCGGCTTTGGCGGTTAGCAGCGGCCCCAACGAAATGGCATAGAACGTGTTTCCTCGCGAGTTTGGTCTTAGCGTCGTGGTCGGCGACCAAGGGCCATCCGTCAACCCCGTAGCCGTGAAACTTGTATCGCCTTGGTGTCGCCGCTGGTCTTACCAAGGCGACTTATTGTGAGCTTCGCGAAGCGATTCGTCGCAGCTATAGGGCAGGAGAGGCTGGAAAGTCGCTTCCCCCGCTCGCCGATCGCAACAGCGTTGACCTCGCGCAGCGTCCTAGGCCCTCGCGATCAGCCGTTGCTTTTCCTCAAAGTCGATGCTGGCCAAGGCTTTCTTCCAAAGCTCGTTGGTAGGGTTCGCAGGATTAGGTGGCGCAACTCCCTACTATACGCCTAAGGGACCTTGGCTCTGCGCAGAAGTGGCATTGCGGAGAGAATTGCGCAGGGCTACAGGTGTTTCTGGTTGCGTGGGTGAATGTATTGACGTGTAGAGATCGGAGCAGTCTCTCCTGCTTTCTAGGTAGTGACTTGTTTGGGGGACAGTAAGTTCTGCTGATTAGCTTTTAATGTTGTCTGTGCATGTATTGACGTGTAGAGATCGGAGCAATCTGTCCTGCTTTCTAGGTAGTGACTTGTTTGGGGGACAGTAAGTTCTGCTGATTAACTTTTAATGTTGTCTGGCTACGAAGCTAGAGGGTACATGAGCTCGGGCATGGATCCCTCGGCGCCGGCTCGGCGTGTCAAATCTCGAACCATGAGGTTGGCAATCCCAATGGCAGGAATTCCGTGGTGAGCTGGCGGCCAGATGATCATGTCTGGTCTCGCTTGCAGCTTTTGATTTATGACTCTGAGCTTGTTGGTTCGAATTCTGCCGTAAGCGAAACCCCGACACGGCTGTTGAGAGTCGGTCACAATGACTTCAACCTCTGTTTGCGAGAGCACGAGGGCTGTCGCCGCTTCCTCGGCTTGGAGGGGATTGTTTCAGGGGAATGAAATGAAGTTACCATCTTCATTGTTCATGATTACGGTGACTGTTGCGGCTGATTGTCTGGGATAAGACGGCACATCCGTGTGGCTGCAGAGGCTAGACTCCCGCATTACTTGTGTATGGCCCGGGCCCAGGCCCGGGCCCCCCTTTGCAGCTCGTGGTGCAATGGGTGCATGTTGCGAAGTAGGGGAGGTGCGGTGATGTTACTCCGTATGGCATGGCCTAAGCTTACAGTCTGAGACAGCGGGTGGCTGAGCGGGGCAGAGAGCCCCAGGCGTGAGAGGATGGGCCTCCCCGTTTCTGTGACTGCCAGCCTTGTTTGCTGGCTGGGTAGATATGCCACGATCAGCTCCTCGGTCGTATTGTGCACTCGTAATCGTAGTAGGCGTTCTGTGGACGTACTTCTCGCTAGACCCATCGCCTGCTTATATGCCTTTCTGATCATAGTGTCGATTATCTTCAGTTCCATCGCGCTGAGTAGCGCGTATGGGATTGAATAAGTCAGTCGAGACGCGACGAAGGCTTCGACAAGCCGAAGCTTGCCCGCCTTCCCCATGCCTCTTGTCTGGACTTCTGTTCGCCGGATCATGGGGATAACGTGGGCTGTTGTATTCTTAAGCTTGTTGTTTAGTATTGTGTTGGTGTGATCTGACTGGAAAATCATTCCCAATATCTTCGCTCTCTGTGTGTCCCTCCAGCTTTATGATGATAGTTGTCGAGTCCGGTGCAGGCGTCTTCTGTGGTGAAGCAAGGAGTAGCTTTGACTTTTGGGGACCGCAGCTGAGGCCGCATGAATTAGCCTAATCGTTCACCATTTCTGCCGCTTCTTGCGAGCAGCTCTCCATTGCCCCAATTGACACTGCTGTGGATGGCGAGATGGTAACGTCGTCCGCGTGTAGGCCATCCCGGACTCCCCGGATGGTATCGAGGAGCCCCGAAGGTCTATTAGGGCGATATTGAACCGGCAAAAGGATAACACTGCGCCCTGTTGTGTACCACGCCTACCCGGTAAACAGGCGTTTGTGGGTTGGTCCTCGACTTTTGGAGTGGCTTTTCCATCTCAGATAATATCTCTGATGCAGTAATACGTCCTAGCCCTATGGCCCAATGTGTTTAGCCTCCGTAAGATTTTTTTTTATCCTTGCCTTAAAGCTGCATTCGATAACGTCGTGCCAACGAGTCGCTTCTGTACATTGTTCAAAGATAGTCCTAGGAACTTGAGCGCAGTCCTAAACCTTGCTAACGCTTTCAGTGCGTCGCCTTCAGTCGAAACTACCAATCTTGGCGTTTCTTCTTAGCACATCTTGCAATTTACGAACCGAGAGAAAGCGAGAAAAAGACAGCAAGGAAATACATGGAGGCTAAACAAGGTTTCTCTCGGTTGGCCACCCTACACGTGGGTAACGGGGAAAGAAAGACAAGGTAGAAGGAGGAGAGTCATCGTGCACGCACTCACAGACGAAAGTTCTCACGTGTGTGTTCACCAATGAAGAATGTTCGTTCACAAGCGCTCAAGTGCCTTTGTCTTTAAAAAAATAAATATTCGTGGGGCCGCTACGTTCATATGGAGGCAGATTACTAGCGAAGCTGTTTAGGTTGCATACATGGCCTCTATGCATTATCAAATCATACATTTTTCTCATACGGCAGGCCACTACGACGACACAAGCACCACCGTGGTCACTCCCCAACCCCCCACCCCACCCCCTGGGACGCATGCGAGGGATACATAAGAGGGCTAGAGGTAAACAGATTCGCTGTAGAAAGTGCATTAGCCTTTGGTGGCCTCATGCATACGAGAGGTTTCCGACCAAAGTCTTAGGATCTTAGCTTCCGAGAACGGTCGAACGTCCGAGCTGGTAAGACTCCCACGCAGGACATCTCGCTGAGGATTGCAGATTGCAAAATGACACAGAATGTGTCCTATGATTTTATTCTGTCCACAACAGTTGCGTATGGCATTGTTGTCCATTCCGATGCGGAATAAATAAGCGTTCGTGAATGCGGCGCCCACCCATAGGCGGCGCACTGAAGTTGCTTCGCAACAGGAAAATCCGGGTTGCTGGGGAAATAACATGTCAGAGTCCAATGAATATAACGGAGAGGCGGTAAAAGCCGTCGAATTACAATTTCGAAGCGTAATGCCACGCGCACGTCACTAAAGTTGTTTAATAAATGAAGATAGTGATGTACATATACGTCCAGTTGGAACAAACGTTGAATTTAGCACTACTTTTGAGACAAGTGCCATCAGTGTTGACGATAAAATGCACATCTATCCCACTTTTGTTTACTGCGATTGCAATCATATGTTAGAACACCCGATGGACGCTGGCACTGTCGCCGTTGCCATTTTCTTACATTTTCGTATAGACGGTGCATGCGCAATACACGCGCGCAAGCTCAGGGGGTGGCCAGGGACGGGCAGCGCGTTGAAGCGATGAAGCGAAGTAGACGCACCTTCAATGCTACGCTCAATCCCCTTGTTGGCGCAGCGAGGAAAGCATGCTGTGTTCCGCTTCTGGCATGAACGTTGTGTGCACGAAACACTATGTATTGGCACACTATAGCGTCCCTATACCGAAGAGCAGGAGTGCATTTCAAGTTCAAATAGGCTACTTCAGAAATACTTTGCCACAAAAAGTGCTTGCATGCGTACAGCAGAAGCGGAGTTATTGTCAATCAAACAAGGCCTGCGGTGCCCTTCCGTTCCTTCCTTCTACGAGGCAGAGTGGTGCGTGCAGACATCCTTCTAGACCTCACCGTGGCGCCTAGTTTAAATTTCATTTTGGATGTTGATGTAGACGCCACTACTTCTGATTCTGGTGCCTACGAAGAGCTAAACGTAAGCCAAACGCAGTTGTCTTCAGCGAGCCGCAGTGCGCTTAGCCAGTATACACTCGTGGCGGTAGACCGAGGCGCCCGCGGTATCTACGCTATGTAGCAGACCGCAGCTACCAATAGCAGCCGTGTACGGGAATCCGCTTTATCACAAAATAAAGTGTGAGCTTGCCTCCTTAAGAGAGTAAGAAGGCATGCTTCTGTTGAAGAGAGAGCGTTTGAGAGAAATGTGACTTCACACTCCGCTTTCGAGCTCCACGCGCCGCATACGACAGCAAAACTTGGTTCACAGCAGCGTATGCTACCTTCGGACTACGTTATTTCACCAAGACTGAGGAGTGGTTCGGGGCCCCCATATGCTCACCTTATAAGACATTTCACTTGACCCTGACTTACACCGACGTTTTCCCGCCGATGTCACCTTGTGCGCCATCGAAGTGCAACGATTGCAAAACCAGTGACGGCGCTCTTCATCATGCCTGCGTATTGAGACGCCTGGTAGTTGCCTCGGGTGCTGTTTCTTCTGCCCAGCAAGTAATCTTTCGTGCAGCGTCACAGCATCTCAGAAACACGCATACCTAAGACACCGCTCGATGAGTTCAAGGGCAACGCTAAATCTTGATATCGCTGTCATTGTTCCGCCTTTCGGGCGAAACTGACTTTTTATGTTTGAAGAAGACATGTCTTTATGCATTGCTTAACAAAATTAATGAAAGCACCAACACACTTCGTCGTGCAGTAATGGAGCTTATATATGTAAGCTAATGACATCTTCAGAATTCTTTCCTGCTTATGAACTCACCAATTAGAGAGAGAGAGAGAGATAGAACATCTTTATTGAAACGTCGCTGCTGGGTTCGAAAGTGAAACGGAGAGGCAAGAAGGCTAGCCCGGTAAAGCTCCCCTTTCTACCAGCTACAATTATTTAATTGCAATGTGCGGCCTAAAGCAATTAGTTCAAAAGTCAGTCGCCCGCCGTGGTGGCTTGTTCGCGTGGCGGTGCGCCTAGGGCGCGTGATCAAATCTCGGCCACGGTGGCCGCATTTCCACGGGGGCGAAGTGGAAAAAACACCCCTGTACCGTGCATTGGGCGGCGCATTCTAAAGAACCCCAAGTGGTCACCATGATTACAGAGTCCGCCACTAAAGTGTGCCTCATAATGATATCTCGTTCTCGGCACGTAAAATTTACCGGAAAATTGTTGTTTAGTCGAGCATCATTCTGATTTCTCGTGAAAATATCGTCCGTTACTTCGGGTAACGCAGATCCAGGATTAGGATAGCCCTATATGTCGCCAGCAATTCTAAATATTGTTAACTCGTGAAAATATCGTCCGTTACTTCGGATAACGCAGATCCAGGATTAGGATAGCCATATATGTTGCCAGCAATTCTAAATATAGTTAACTTAATACAGCAGCCCACTTGTCGACCTTGCAGGATCGTAGCCCATTTTCTAGTGAAGCTGTTCCCTTCGGAGAGTTGTGACAGGAATTTCAACGACGTGAAATCATGGAAAAAGCGACATAAATCGCGACATAATATGTACAAACTTAATGTCGCCTCATAAGTGCCACTATTTCTCGCAGACCTCTTATTGGAACAGCGCATGATATTCAGCATTTTTTTTTTCTATTTCTGATATTTGGCCTTCCATCCCCTCTCGGGCCACTGCGTATATACCAGCGCCTTTGTGTCCATCCCTGGCCTATCGCCTAGAATGCGTATGTGCCATTGCGACTAAAGGAGTAGAGAAGCCTTAAGAGGAAGCTTTAGCTCGAGTGCTCCTATATAAATACATGTAAAAGGAGAATTCGTTTTTCTCGGCAACCACTGCACCAAATTTGACGAGGTTTGTTGCATTTAAAAGAAAAACTTAAAATCTAGTGACTGTTGGTTTCGAATTTTTGAGTTAGGTCGTCAATCTTTTATTAAAAATTGGCAAAAATCGTAAATTTTCAAAAAACGAAACTATCAAGTTTACAACTCTGTAACTCAACCACTAAGAATGATAATACAATTCTGTGAATTGCATCTAATAGTACGTTTAAAGCGGACAAAATTGATATGTTACACATGAATATAAAAAAATTTAATCATAGGTAAATACAACTTTTGCAAAACCATTGTAACCAACGTAACAAATTCACGTAAGATGTAAGATGACATATTGAATTTGTCCGCTTTGAATGATCTAATGGATGCCGTTTACAGAACCGCGATATCAGTTCTTGATGCATAGCTATCAACTTGTAAACTTCGTGCTTCTATTTTTTTCAAACGGTCAAATATTTGAAAATCGTTTTAAGAAAATTCAAGCCCTAAATCGAAATTCCGCTTCCAACAGTCACTAGAATTTAACTTTCTCTTTCAAATGCAACAAATTTCATCAAAATCGGTCCAGGGGTTATCTCATAAAAACGTTTTTGCGTTTTACGTGTATTTGAATAGGCCGCGTCGGAGTTGGGCCCGAGCTAAAGCTTCCTCTTAAATGTACTGCCTTATCTGCACTGCGACAAATGGGGAATAAGGAGCATGAAACAGGGAGCCTTGAAACGGACGACTACGCTTTTTTTTTCTTTTCTTTTTTTTCTTTTTTGTGGTGATGCCGCCCTTTGGAAGGGTTCATGTCGCGAGGCGCTGAACGCTGGACAATAATTCTTGCTAAATTTAGCGAACTTGATACCCAAAATGACAGCCAAACAAATGGCCACTCCGACCAGATAGGCCATGGCACCTGCGATCGCTAGATGGTCCGGAAGTAATTACTTTTGTAAGGTGATCTTTGTACCAATTGCACAAAAAGGTACAGCATATCTACGGTGTCTACACGACACTTTCATCTATGGCTAAACAAAGCGATGAGGACATTATTTTTACCCAGCGTTTCTAAAAGGACAGTTATTTTACGTGGAAGTGCCATTCTTTCTGTTTCTTTCTACGCGCATCCTTTACATCTCGGGCATCATTTTTTTCCCTCCCTGTACATATACACCACCAAGCCAGTCTCTAAAGCGTTCCTTTCGCTGGCATCGCTTCCCTAAAAGAACTTGCCCTACATCCCTTCTCTCCCCCACGATCTTCCTTTCCCCCTTACTGCATCGTCCCGCCGTCCCCAAAGTGCAACGCGTACTCTTGCTCTTCCCGCAGGCTTCCCTCGCTGCTCGGCACGAAAGCTCGCGTGAAGGACGGTTCCGCCAGCGCCATTCCGGCGCCCGCCCCGCCGGCGCTGTGCGCAGGGACGCTCCACCGCAGAACGTCCCCCGCGACCACCGATTGCAACAACCGACACGCGACGGGCAACAACTCCGCCTCCGCCGCTTCGTCCAAGAACCACCATCCGTCCACTTCTCCCGGTTCTTACTCGGCCCTGCCCGCGGGCATCGTCGCAAGCAACGGCCTCAACCACATCGCCGGTGAGTGAGAACCCGCACTCTACTTGCTCGCTTTTCTTTTCTAGACAACAGCGCGATTTGCGTCGTTCACCCACATCATTTTTTTAGAATGCATAAAATCTTAGCTTTAGTCAAAGGAGGCCATCTGTCGCGCAAAGTTGTCTTTGTTTTCGTGTGTACTTTTTTTTTTCTTACAGCGAACGTTTTGCGTTTTCATGACACGTGCTTCAGTTCCACCTGCGTCACTCTGTTGAGAAGCGCAGGCATCCAATAAAAGCACCTGTCCTGCAACTTTCCCTCCTATTTTACGTCAATGTTCACGATTCTTTATTTTGAAGCGTGCTCTATATTGATGACAGCTGCTGATGCGTATTGCTGCCGGGCGCTCTAAGAGATCCCCGGCATAGGGATAGTTCGAAACAATCGTCGCTTCTGTTACTGTCAGTGTTTCACCATCTATGTTTTTCTCATAGTGCCTCAAATGATACGTGTATAGCTGTGATTTGAGATTCACATCATGCTCTCAAGTTTATCTTCTCTCGGCGACAACCTAACAATTCACGGTACAAGCGGCTCTCAGAAAAGCACATTGCATCCGCGCTACAAAACATAGTTCCCATGGAACGCCAATATTGAAAGAAATTAGACTTTGCCGTGACATCATAAAAATGAGCTTAGGTTGACGGCTGGTGCCTGTATGGAAACTTTCTTTGAGTTTGACCTCACTGTGTTTACCACTTCGTTCTCAGATTTTCACTTTGCTCCTATACGGGTACAGCAAAATCTGGAACGTCTGTTCCTTGATGTGAAAGTTATCTGCTTTCATAAACAGCGGACTTTCTCTTCTCATTTTAATCTTTTCCTGCCCTATCAGCTTATCTCAATGTTAGGTAGCCAAATGGGCTCAGCCCACGCCACTCTCCGTGCCTATCATTTATCCTTAGCCTATATATATTTATCTCTTCGTCCTTGAAAGTTTGTCATTAATTGCACCTTTAAACGTGCGACACAGCAGGTTCAAGGGAGCGTAACCGCTTTTCCTGATACAGTCAGACAGACTAACAAACCAACTCCAGATGTAATAGCTCTACTATAGTGTATTCTGTTTATGCTTGTAGTTTTTTATGTAGTTCATATTGCGACGGCTGTGAACTACTTTTGTGTAAGAATCTTGGCTGTGGGCAACGTGTTTAGGTTAACTATTGTCAAGCGGTAATAAGTACCTCAGTGACTTAAAGGTACACAGAAAAGATAATATATTCTTTTGCTTGCAGCAGCGAATAATCGCCGCTATAGAGGCCCGGACGTCTTATGTTTTGACATGAGAAAAATAGACAGCCGCTTGCTTTGAATTTCAGCGTGTAGCGAGGCATAGTAACAAGTTCGGCATTTTAGCGTGATGTTCTTTTCCTTCGTTCTTCTTCTTTCATCGTCTGTCCTAAAAACACTCAACGTTCATTCGGCAGTTGTCGATCCCTTCGGTAGCAACCTAGCAACTACCAAATTTGTCACGGTTTGCGTTGTGTTTGTTACTAGAATATAATAATCGAAGAGTGCACTTCGCCACATTTTGTTATCGTTTTGTTTGTTTAGTATAGACACTGTCGATAGGGAAGGCCTCGAAAAGTGTAGGTTGCTTGTAGCAAGGTTTCAAACCATATTTATTTATTTATTTATTTATTTATTTATTTGTATTTACGGATTCAAAATGCCGCCAACGCATGCACCGTGTCACCGTCTTCTCTGCAACGTCAATTGTTCAATGAATAATAACGACAGCTGATCGTGAAAAAGGCACCCTCTTTACAGGTACTGAATTAATCGACAGCCCCAGCGCCGCATTAATATATACGTGTTGCAGTGGTAGCGTAATGTCAAAGTGTGTAGCTACAATTAGTAGTGCAAGCGGAGACATATGACGATACTGGGGCCCTATAACGTAAAACTATTCCAACATGTTTCTATTCCAATCTCCTGACGTCAAATTTGCGTAGCCATCAACGCAAGCACCGGGCGGTTACCCGCAGGGTTGTCTGAACAGACCAATCAAACGCTCTCCTCGTTCATAGGAGGTCACTTTTGTTTGCTTGAAAAACGAATAACATTGCCTACACTGAGCATCTTGTCGTATCTAATTGGCTGACAAGAGGCGAGGAGAACGCTCAAGTAGAGAGGGATTCACTGAGGCAGAGCCAGTGCACTGAAAATCGATAACCGGATGAAGAGAGTGGTGCCAGCGTCTGCGATTGGTCGGCTTTCCCTTACTTAGCTTGTGGTGGGTGGTCGAAAATCACGGCGGCATGCAATGGAATCTTAAGAATGACGCTAAAACTGACCCTCAGCAAAGAAGAGTTGGCAGAATGAGGTGGTAAACGTGCCGAAAGTGCTTGAAAACGTTACACGGTCACGCAAGATGGTTTATTATACGCAAATACACCCATGCTCTCCGGCAGGTGCGAGTAGCCAGCGTCTGAGCGATCGGCGGCAGCCATCTTGTATTCCTTTCGGAACGGGGCAGCCTGCGGCTATTCCGAAGAAAATTCAGTTTTGTTCGGCATATTAATGCATCTTTATCGCGTACACGTCACTTTCACGCGGATAGTTCTTGCGGTTTTGTGACGTCGCGTGACAGGCAGGTGAAGTGGGTGCAGCCCGAAAACTTTTTACCAATAGCCGAGGGCTAATGGCGAAAAGGGGTAGAATCAGAAATAACTGTTTTTCTTTTTTTTCTGTCAAATCATGCATAATCAGTGTGTACACTTCATATCAGATGGGGAGGTATCGCGGTTTTCGTGACGTCGCGTGACAGACAGGTGAAGTGGGGGTGGTCGAAAAAAGTTTTTGACCAATCGTGGAGGGCTGATAGCAGAATTGGAATAGAAAAGTTTGGAATAGTTTTACGTTATAGCGCCCCTGGATCGACTCCAGCGGCTAACTGAAATAACAAAGTCTTACATTTATTTCCTGATGTAAACGTGCCGCCACTGGTATGTTCGTCACGAGCTGCTTTGCTATCCTTTCTTTTTCGAAGTAAACATAGCACAGCACATGATGGTTTCTGTCACGATGATGTGACTACACGCAGCGTCGAAGGAATCCACTACCAGTGCTGTTGTTCGTCTCTGCACGCACTCCGCTATTTCGGTGCACGCTTAGCCCACTATACGCTCCCGATGCGCTTACGCAATGTAGCGTATTCTAACATCTTACATGTACTAAAAAGCAGCGACCCAGTGTATATGGCGTTCTGCTGTTGAACCTGAGGTTGCCGGTTCGTATACCGACCATGGTGGCAGCATAGCCACGGAACCGTATTTCAGAGACCCTCGTACGCTTTAATTACCACGCACGCTTATGACGGCTGAATGAAAAAAGCAATCGCTGCATCCCTCACAGCCTTTACTGCAGCTTGCATCCCCACCGAAAATTACGGCATTTTCATCGCATCAGTTGCGCACCGTATTTGGAAAATTCAAGAGCTTCGTAAGCGTCAGAAGTATGGAATAAAAAATGTGCCTCGCAGCTCTTCGCACAACACCAAAAATGTACGTCAATGCGCATATGCGTTCAAAGGTGAACCTTGGAAAACATATAAAGCGAAATACGGGCACGAGCAGATAGATATCCGCACGGTAATTCCGACGAGAACGGCCGTAATTACGCCACGATGACGAGGTATCGGGCAGAGTGCAACGACCGCACCCCCCCCCCTTCCCCCCCCCCCCCGGACAGCAGTCTCGTCATTCTTCCCGCATCGCGGCGCCGCTGACCCCGTGTCTGTGCCGAGCATTAAACTTCTCCCGTGCGTCACCTGTTTTGGGGAAACTCCCTTCGCTTCTCCTCCTTCCTCCTCTTTTCCAAACCACCGCCGTACTTCCTCGCATGCCTGCCCCGCAGATTAAGCCCGCCTGATACTAATCCCGGCGTAATGAATAGCCGAGCCTCTCAAACCCATCCGCGCTCGAGGCACTGAGAGAGCGAGGGAAAAAACTCGAGCAACGGGCGCCCGCACAACTACATTCCGCGGTGCGACGCCTCTCTCGCACTGCGCCGGTCAGGTCTGGTCGCTATATAAACCACGGCACCCCGTCCGCGCAAGGTGTGTTGCTAAGCGCAGTGCCAGCTGGTTCTTCGGGAACGTTTCCCATAGCCGTAACGGAAGGACCCGCCTTCCAAGCTGCGTTCACGCACGGCTGACCACCGGTCGCCGTGGTGATTGCCGAAGCCGTTGAGCGTGTGGTCGAAGGCGCGAGAAGAACGTAAGCGTTGACATTCGTAGTGTTTTTATACGTCACTTCCCGATAAATGTAATAAACGAGAAGAAAGGGGGTTAACCGAGGGTCCCGATTTTATTATATTATTTTATATTTATATATTTTATATTTATATTTTATATTTTATTATGATATTCCCGATAAATCTGTCGTTTTGGGTTGAACGGCTTTTGAGTATGTTTTGAATAAAAGACGCCGGAATTTTGAACACTGCCGCAACCGTAGAAGTACGGTGTCAAATCGTGTTTTCCTGTTTTTCCACCCGGCGTGCTCCGTCTGATATGACTAATAAAAGAGAAAAGGCGGCAAGTGTATCATTGCATCTGAAAGGGTGGCAATGCGACACAGCCACTAAAGAAGATATGTGACTGGTTGAGTAATTAGGGTAAATTGGCAGATCGATTGATTCAGGTAGAGTCACTCTTGATCCCTCCCCCGCGATATTCCGGCACTTTCGCGCTCATATGAGCAAGCGCCAACTCCCGCGGTTCTCTGTATTTCGTAATCGCCACTTTGTGTGCGGCCAGTCTTTCTCGTGACTACGTGACATGTGTCCAGGCTGCGGCAACAGCGAATGATTTCTGCCATGCTCATGGCTCAAAACCACAAAGGTTGATATACTATTATCAGAGTCTGTTGATCACTCTGGTGATAGCAGAGTTCATCTAGGTAATAGCAGAGCCCATCAAAGGTCTCTGGTGTTTCTTAGAGGGCAATGTAGCCTCACCGCCTGCGCGGATTTCCTAACAAGCACCATACCATAATTGGAATGCCGGGATATGCGTTTTGCGATGCTTGACTTTGAACATGGATATGGTTGCACAAATAAAAAAGAGTCTGCCCATGCACCCCATACAGATGGTAAACCAGCGAAGCTAAAATTTGTGGTTCCAATATTTATCACTGGGTTAATCCGGATGGTTTATTAAACTCGTCCTTAATTATTGGTTACGCCTTCGTGTTTCTTAATGTGGTTGCGCACATGGTTGGCTTCGATTTATGACAGTGGTTATTTGAAGTGCCGCACATTGGGCTTCATGGGATAATCACAATTGCACCCCTCCATGAGAAGATAATCAGCGTCATGGAGGGATGCCATGAGCGGTGGTACATTGTGTTAATCCAACGGGTTCATCAAAGTCTTTCTGAATTATGTTGCGCATTTGTGTTTCGTAATGCGTTGGTCATAGTGTTTATGGCTCGGTTACGCACTGTAATTAGCAAGGGACACACGGGCGCCGCACATTTAATTTAATTAAAGAGGGACACATTTTTGAACGTGTTGCGAAATCGGAGAGTCTACCGCGCGCGTGCTCTGCTGCGAGAGAGAGAAACGACGTCATTATCGGCGTAGCCAATGGTGCACCGTTCCTTGCCCCGGAGGTTTTCTGTGGTTGGACCGGGAGCGTTTCGCCTAGTAATATACAGCTTCGCTGTAAAAGTATTTCTTCAATTATGTCATCATGATATTGTCATAGCCCCGCCCCCCTCTCTGTCTCTTCTCTGCAATAATACGTAGCTTTCTATGCCTACTGAACGAGTGAGTGAGTGAGTGAGTGAGTGAGTGAGTGAGTGAGTGAGTGAGTGAGTGAGTGAGTGAGTGAGTGAGTGAGTGAGTGAGTGAGTGAGTGAGTGAGTGAGTGAGTGAGTGAGTGAGTGAGTGAGTGAGTGAGTGAGTGAGTGAGTGAGTGAGTGAGTGAGTGAGCGAGTGAGTGAGTGAGTGAGTGAGTGAGTGAGTGAGTGAGTGAGACAATTTTATTCAGTCCACAGTCGACGCGAGTAAATTGAACGTCACCTGGCTAGGCCCTCTCGGGGACCATCAGGTGAAACCTGACGGCCCTCTCAACGAGAAATTTGTCCGTCTGTCTCGTAAAGCGAATGCAATGGCTCCGACCCCGCAGTTGGGTTTCTGTGGTCGAATCACGAGTGTTTCGCGTGGGCATATAGACCAAAACACGATAGTCTCGAACCGGATGGGCTGAGCGCATACTCCGGAACCCAGCGACCGCCGCCCTCTTTCCTGCGCTGCAAAGACGTGTTCGCGTTCGTGTAGCGTGTGTGTGTTAAGGGGTGTTCAATGTGTAAATATGTCTCTGCCCGCAACATCCAAGTACAGAACAACATCGTGGCGTCACTGCGTCTTATACGAATGTGCAAATAACCAGCGAAAACGAAGCAGATTGCAGGGCACCCTTTGCGACCAACGCGATGTACGCCGGGAGCTTTGCCGCTGTGGCATATTCAGCCTTACATGGCCTTTTGTCTCTGTATGTGTGTATCTGTGCGTGTCTCTTTATGTGTATGCGTCTGTCTACGGGCCTCGATTACACAAAGGCCTGAGGTGGGCTTCGTACAGCGGCTCTAGGCATAGAACTCAGCACCTGATTCACAAGTAAATGCCGCGAAAGTGTTCGCCCCGCTACAAAGTTCTGGCGCTCGTGACAATCGAACTCATGCGTAACAGATCGAAATCCGTGCACTGGCCCTGGTGGCCACGAAATTTCGCAATACGTTTCAGCAACTATTCGAAACCTTTACGTGTGAAAGCTGGTTTGTGTTGCTTATCGTAACTACTGGCCAGAGGGCAAGAGCGGCGACGTTTGTTAAAAAAGCATGCATGCATTGCACAGTAGATCCGACACAGCTGAACTAATTTTAATTTATTCTTCCGCCGTCCCGAGACCAAACACGGACACATCTGGGCATCCGTGCATGTGCGCTACGATTACTCGAACCTACGGCATGCCGCCTGTTTTCAAGGTGCGGGCTGCGAGATTTTTCCAGGCACTACAACACGGAGGTAAAATATATCGCGTAGTGCAAGGCTTTTACTAGTTCATGACGTATTGTAAGACGTGCATATCAAAGTGGAATGGCCGCAGAACCAATGTTTCCGCATGCAAAGGTAACACGGACTTATCCGAACAATCCGCTCCGCCTGTGGACGCTGCGCTTGCCACAGCAATTCCGATTTGCAGCACAATCTTGCCGAGAAGCTGGAGTTCACTAACTAAATTCGCTAGCTAAAATTCACCATCCCGTCCTTCATGAGAACTTCGAAGAAATTGCAAAGCGCGAGCAGTGCAAGCACTGCGTCTACCTGCGGTCCCCTCGCTTGGCAGCTCGGAGTCGTTGGAGCAGCAGGTGGTGCCACTGCGCTTTGAAAATGGCGCCGCTCAATTCTTTTCTGTGTTCTCGTCTATACAGCTTCGCCATAAAAAAATATTGTCGGGTTTTACGATCCAAAAGCACGATATGATCATGAGGCACGCCGTAGTGGTAGAGTCAGGATTCATTTTTGCCGCCTGGGTCTCTTTAACGCAAACCCAATGCACGGTGCAGAGTTGTTTTTGCATTTCGCCCCCAGTGAAATGCTGCCGCTGCGGACGGGATTTGATCCCGCGCCCTCAGGCTTAGCAGGGCAACACCATAGCTACTACGCCACTGTACAAATACATCTTGCTTAGACTTGCTTCTTCACAAAAAGTATTGGCTCGCCCTTAACTTATCTTTCATTAACGTTAACTCGCACATAGCAGAAAATCGAAGTGAATGAAACGAATACATACGATGGAAACTGGTGCGTGATGAGCGCCGGCCGACATTGTCTTTCCTCTGAATACAGCGGCGCGCACCAGTTCGCTTCACGTGGTACCGTTCAATGAAGGCGTGCCCCAGCAGGAGCACTTATGCCACAATTAGCCGTATTAAAAAAATAAAGAGGGGTATTTACTTGCTGCTTTAGGAGAGACACAACCATCGTGACAGAAGGAATTCTTTTCGGAGGTTTCGACGTGGTGGTATTCTGGTTCACCGACACAATCCTATACCCCACTTTTCCGGTATTACCACGCACACTTTGTGCTAAAATATTCCTTGGCTTTACTCAGTGCAATAATTCGCTAAGTATTGCTGATACTGCTTCGTGCTTTTTCTAACTTCCATGACTTTTTTCTCTCTGTTTGTTATATTTTTTGGGGGGAAGGGAGGGAACGGATGCTGCTTTGTGTTTCCTGGGACTCCCTTTGACGTGCCTTGCTGCACTTTTATCTTGGCACCTGGTTTACCCTCGGCTTCCGTAGTATTGTGCAGCGCGGAAAAACATGGCCGACGAGCTCGCGAAAATAAGAAAGCTGCAGAATTTACGATACCGCCAGCGTCGGTCGTATCCGAGCGCTATCGCAAACAAGCTGCGGCCACTTCGCCGACGCCTTCCGGGGCGCCGCGTTTCCAGCGCGAAAGCTGGCCCAAGGTGCGCCGTCACATTAGGCGGCTTCGGTAATAGCGGGCGCTTGTTAGCCGCCATCGCCGCCTTTCTTCCTCTTCCTCCCCATTTCACTTCCCCGGGTCGCCGAGCCGGCCGCCGTCTGGGAGCAATGTTTTCCGCAGCATCTGTCCGTGGCGCACGGCTATTGCGTTCTCTCGGGGGAGCCCGCAGCTACTGCACCGCGTGGAGGTCTCGTCATTCCCTAAGCTAGCGTTGGGAGAGAGAGAGAGGGGGGAGAGGAGAGAGGAGAGGAGAAGAAGAGCGGAGGGGGTGTCGGAGGAAAACGAACGCGCGGCCGTCGTCCCACCGGCTTCGGAGGAGTTAGCGAAGGCTTGGCGAGGCTGGGTTGCGCTCTCGCGCGCTCTCTTTCCGCGCTGATTGCGCGCTGCCGCGCTGCCTTCGGACCGCGTTGCCCGCCTCGCTGAGGAACGGGGATTGCCGGGAGACGGTAAAGGAAGGGCGCGTGCACACACCGCCTTGGGATATTGCCCTTCTTCCCCGCCGCTGAGGCCATTTCTCTACCGGTCCCCTTTCGTGCCGTTCCTAAGCGTTTGCCACACACCGGTGTTTGACTCTCGTACACATTCTTCGTTTCCTTGTTCAATCTCCCTCTCGTCGCTTTCTCTTTGCATTCGCGATGTGCTTGAGTTTCATCCTCCTCACCCTTCTTTTATTCGCCCTTATTCGTTCTTATCTCGCGTCCGCTTCCTTACTGCGACCTTGTTTCGCTGTCCTGCTGTTTCACCTTGGGAGTGCTACTTTATTCCCCTGGGAATGAACATCTTATTGCGGCATCGTTTCGCATACCAGAACAGCTTTAAAGGCATTGCTAAACAATTGTATTCTTGAACACTGTGCAGTTAAAGACAGGGCGAGCGTTAAGAAGCCAGACAAGGACAAAGGACGAGGAAAACAGAATAGATAATTGTGCCGCTTAGTATTTCAGTACTCGAGCAATATAGAACAAAGCAACAAGGAGACAAGGAGAACGTGACGTCTCTGTCATCTACTTTGTGTGTCGTCGTTCCTGGGCTTTAGCCTTCCCACAAGGACAAGCACCAGCGTTCACTCGCAACCTATTTGCGAGCGTCCGCATGTCCTTGTCTGTCACCTTAACGCTAGTCCCGTTCTCAACTGCGCAATTATTCAGAACCGAACTGTGACGGCTTCCCCAACTCTCCTTACCTCTTTCGTTGGGCAAACCACAAAAGACGTTAAAGCACGCCTAAAATATTAGTACAAAGGTAATGTGACAACGTATTGATCGGCTAAAGGCATAAAGTATTTTGGTCTGTACATTTAACCCTCGCCATAAGCCATCGTCGTCGCTGAGTGGATGTGGAGTTGCTCTCCTTATGCACCAATTAGTTGACACAATTTCCCACAGTAGCAGTTATATTCCGGCGAGAACAATATGGCGAAATCTTAGTGTATATGCAAATAGGAGCATGTTTGAGACATCGCTGCGATAGCCGCTTTATTCGTTCCCGCATGTGTCATTGTTTAGAGTAGATATAGTCAAGAAACATCTACGCAAAGGCAGACAACAAAATGTGTGTGTGTGTGTGTGTGTGTGTGTGTGTGTGTGTGTGTGTGTGTGTGTGTGTGTGTGTGTGTGTGTGTGTGTGTGTGTGTGTGTGTGTGTGTGTGTGTGCGTGCGTGCGTGCGTGCGTGCGTGCGTGCGTGCGTGCGTGCGTGCGTGCGTGCGTGCGTGCGTGCGTGCGTGTGTGTGTGTGTGTGTGTGTGTGTGTGTGTGTGTGTGTGTGTGTGTGTGTGTGTGTGTGTGTGTGTGTGTGTGTGTGTGTGTGTGTGTGTGTGTGTGTGTGTGTGTGTGTGTGTGTGTGTGTGTGTGTGTGTGTGTGTGTGTGGGCGTGCGTGCGTGCGTGTGCGTGTGCGAGAGAGAAAGATAGTTGACAGATGTGCGTGTGTGTTTGTGTGTGTGTACGTGTGTGTGTACGTGTGTGTGTACGTGTGTGTGTGTGTGTGAGAGAGAGAGAGAGAGAGAGAGATAGTTGACAGAGAACCCGTGTGGTTAGTATTTAGCAGCACCTCGTCCAGATCAGGTAAGAGGTATAGAGCAGGGCTTTCGCGTTGGGACATACGTTCAAACAGAATTGTCATTCATGAGCCTTCCAGAAGTATGCTGGTCCTTCTTCCTCGATACTGCCACAAATCTTTGCAGCATAGTGGAACAGCTGGCTTAGGAATGCACTGACGTTGATGACGGATGCTGGATCTGCGCGCATTCCCATTTAGCATAGGTAAAGCTTTTTGTGGACAAATACCAAGTATGAACAAGTGTAGTCACAACAAAACAGTGATTTATTACTATCGGCTGATAGCAGTCGCAACCTACAATGCAGCCTACAGCGCCGTGATCCTACGGGGAACAGTGCGTCAACCTGAGGTACACTGCCTGCTCAATGCAGAGTAAGGAATGTCATTCACACCCATTGAGTCAAGTACATTGTGTCGGAATCTTTAAGCCTTTCTGCTTCTTTCCGGACGAACGCATTCGATGAGCCAATGCAAATTAGGCAACCAGCTTTATTAGAATGTGATCATTGATGTTCGCCCTAGTTTGCAGCCTCTCTCTTTTCTTTTTTTTTCTTTCGCGTTGGTGCAATGTTAGTATTATCAAAGCAAACGGAATGTTCCTCTGTGTTCAAGCTCATCACGGAGTACATTCGCCTTCAGCTCTTTGTCGTGCCATAGCTGTTTTACGGCTTGCCCTTACCGACGTGTGCCACATGATGCTCCTCCCCTCCTATGTGGACACTTTGTGGTGAGAAGTGACTTCTTTTCCTCACACCGCTTCAGGTCTTTAGAGGAAACTTTTAATAGGGTGTAAAGAGCGTTTATTGGACTCCTCAAGGTGGCGAAAAAAAACGCAGTGGCAGCAACAATAAGGCTAGGCAAAGATGGGCGAAATGACAATGTGACACTTGACAATGTGTCAGTCTTATTCCTTACAATTGTGGCGCCCTAGAATGGTAGTCACCTTTAGATCTACGACGAGGACGAGGTGACCGGCTTGTAATATGATATGACGTACTTGGACAGTCTTGCCGCTGCGATGACTGAGATTTGAAGACGGCGTTATATACGGTTTCAACCAGGTAGTTAAATGAGGACGTTTGCGTAACCACGCGGTAAGAAGCGTGGTATTCTCAAAAGAGTTGGGACGAAAGGTCTTAAAGATGAGGCGGGACTCAGAGCCACAAGGCTCTAGGAAACAGCTGAAGTATAGAGGGAAAGAAAAGTTTTTTAAATATAAATAATTAAAAATGCAGGCGACCCCTGTGGTGCTTTCGGTGAGGTGCATAGATGAAGCTGATTGTTCAACTCCAGGAGTGGTATATGGCATCAAGCTGTCGTATATGGTTTTCCTATGTACAGTGGCCCCTCTTGCAAGAATCAAGTCGTTTAACGTAATGACCGAGCTCTGTAGCCAAGCGATGGAGATTTTTCGCAGTGCCGGAGAGGGATTCACAAGAGCAGATTTGGCTTGTTGCTATATGACCTCGGAGAGCTATAGGGCAAAATGGAGACAGGGGCAGAGGAGAGTAGCGTTTTTGTCGCCTTGCCTCATCTGTCCCAGTCTCAAGTTTGAGCCATTGCTCCGACGGACTGGAGTATCCAAATGAGTTTCTTCGGAATCCTGTAGTCATCGTGGTAGTGCTCTTTTCGACAGAAATGTGCATTGTTCATCTTTTTAGTGCAAAGTGCTACCTTGAGGACTTTATGCCGGTTCCTCGAAAGGCAAAAGTTGTATGGTAAACGACAATTTTGTGTTGTTTCTGTACTTGCAAAATGCACCCATCGAGCCGGCCACCAATTCAAATCTTAAAGCGTCCGCCAAGAGTGATATTAAGTTTATTCGTCCAAATTTTCATTTCAGGATTCGATGTACATTGTTTCGTGGACAAGAAGTTGGTTACTGCCAGAAAGAATTAATGGCGAATCCTCTGTTCCTTAATTTAGTGTCGGCTCCACACATTAATGCCAGTGCCAGTATGACGTCACAAAATTTGAAGATATTTTTGCAGCTCTATGCCATATGTCAGAAATATTCACATATTTCTCAGGATTGACATTTGTTCCTTTACAGAGCCCCATTATTTTGATTTACCGGAGAACTATTGACCATTCCAAGGAGATTTTAAAATAACATGACGTCACTAGGAGGAGCTACAGCGAGAACTAGAAGCTTGCTCCTCATTTTTCTACTATTTTTACCTTACTGACAGTCTACTCGCGGTGAGACGGAACTTTCTTCTATTTCAGAGGCGTGATTCACCGAACAAACTACATTTAAGTTTCCTTGTCAGCTTCCATCAAAGAAATAAACCCTTTTACGCAGTAATTGCGGCTCGCGGTAATTGATTACATCGTTGCTACGTGCACCGCATTAAACATTTGACGCGCGCCAATCTTGCGCAGGTCTATTTGACATAAGCAAGATTTCTTTTCAATTTTCACTTTCAATTTTCCGGAGGCTGCAAAGAAAGGACCTCAAGCTCCAAATGGGACCTGAGCGCACAGTGCGCACCGAGCGTCGTCTTTATGCCTGTAAAGGATGCTCTTCCTGGGGCTGCAGTGTTCGCGGCAAAGCTAACTACTCAGCAACTTAGCATTTTATTTTTAAACCGAAGGTTTCTTTTCCTATTGCACATTTAGCTGTGTAAGTGGACTTCTTAGTGGTGTAATGTGGCTCGGCTTGTCTATAAACAAATATAAAAAATAATGTAAAAGGATATTCTATTAGCGGTGGTAATTAGATCTAAATATTTGTTCGACAATTCGATCCTCATCGAAGTCACTTTGCATGGAGAATTTATAACTTGATCAAAAGAAAGCGCTGCTTTGTGAGTGAGTCTCAGTGGTCATCATTATGTTGATAGCGGATAGTGTTATACATATGGTATGCAACTAAATGTGTTGGAAGCAAAAAGCAGACGACTGCCGAATTTGTCCTGATTTAATTAAACAACCATGTACAAGGTAGCATTTCTTAGCAGAGAGTTATCTTACAGATTTTGCTATACGTGGGGGCTAAAATACTTCAGGAATCCGAGCTCATATACGCGCAAAATCGCAATGCGACCGCAAACACCCATTTCGAAATCCGTGCACTACACTAAGAAAACGCTTAGGCAGCTCAACGAGCTTGAGAGTGGTGACGGCAGCCTTCTATCGCGCTTGAGAATTCCAAACTTGAAAGGCAAAGCGATATGAATTCGAACAGGGTCCAATTAAAGCGGGCCTCAAAATAACCGCGCACCAGCGCTCGACCTCTAACGATTGCAATCGCAACGGATACATGGCCGGTATGGATGAACCCTGCACTGTGGACGACGCAAGTGGACCCGAGATCCCGATGCAGTAATATCAAGGAACAAATGAACTTGCAGAAATAGACCGCGCATTTTCGCTGCGTGCATTCAACCCCAATGTTACCGTGAAGCGCCCGAGCCCAAGCTCCGAGCACGAAAACCTAGAGCATCGCAGTTTGATCACAAACGCCTTTTGATGCGCCCTTGTGAATTCTTAATCGCAAATTTACATTTTTCCGCGTCGTATCGATCGCGCCTGGGTGGCACGCCATTATTTTTTGTCCCGCTCCATCACTTCGTGTGCGCCACCACAAAACCGGTGTATAAGTCAATTACGAAAAGTGTACGGCAGCCTCGTGAATAATTAATCGCCGCCAATGCCCCTTTCGACGCTCCGCGAGTGAAGTGATATCATTCGTCGCAGTCTCTTTATCCTCCGCACGATAAATTAACCGATCTTTTACGAATATGTCATTTTCATATGGTGACAGGGTGTAGATAACTTCGTCTGAACTGCGCTGCTTTTCAGCGTACCAACGGAGTTTCGCCGTAGAACGTGGTTAACCTTGCAAGTGAGCGTGAATGGGCTTTAGGCACTGTTTTTCGTAACGTTTAACATGTACTTAATATTTGGTACGTCATTCGCGAGAGTTAGTTTATCTGTATTTCATCGAAGGTTCCTTGCATGTTTCGTAGAATATCGAAACTATGTTGTATTTTACCTTATCTTTCTGCCTTGTTAAGACTGCAGCTGTACAGGGTCGTCCACTCTCATGGTGAACACCGCTCATCGTGGCATCGCTGTGCGTAGCGCCAGTGTGTCCTGCATGACCGCGCATTGAAGCGAAGCGGCGCAGGCGCACAGGAACCCAGGGGAGCTGCTTCGCGTCGTCTGCTACACCGATGGAGCGCGCCGCTCCAGCTCTGCCGTGAAGTGCACTTCAACTAGCGCATGACCGAGGTGGCTTCGCGGGAAAGCGCGCTTGACTCAATGAAGCGTTTTTCGGTTGGGTTTATCTACAGATTGCGAACAGCCTGCTCAGTGAATATGCATAAACTGAAATACGCTTCTCGGCGGACAAACGACTTCAATTTTTTTTCGTCTTCTCAGTCACGAGGGTAAAATGAAAAAGTCGTTTTTGGCCCGCTCTTTATTAGGCTGGGGCCATATTATTTTATTGACAGCCGTTGGTGCACTGCATCCGGAGATACCCATCAGACGCGCTTTTCATGATTGGGGTCATGACGTGATGGGCGCAGCGCGCCGTTTCACTCATCTCTTGACGCTATAACGAAATTGGTTGATTGACTTAAGAAAATGGCCGATGCCTGTCATAAACTTTACAGAAAATTACAGAGGGATTGTTCAATCATGCTTATATACTTGATCATGTTTGTCATCGATTCTACCATTAAAAAGGGACAAAAAGTACTTCTACAGTAAATAAGAAGTGACATCCGCTGCTCCGCGGCTTTCTTATTGCCATGTTAATGTGGCCCGTAACTGTGCATGGTTCGCTTGAAAGAAAAATGAAATGCGAAGTCGTTTAGCCGCAGAGAAGCGTGTTTCCGTTTATGCATATTCATTGGGCCGGCTGTTCACAAAACCAGCCGGAAAATGCTCCAGTGAATGAAGCGCGCTTTCCCGCGAAGCCACCTCGGTCGCCTGCGCTCAGTGAAGTGCACTTCACAGCAAAGCTAGAGCGGCACGCTCCATCGCTGTTGCAGACGACGCGAAGCACCTCCCCTGGGTTCCTGTGCGCCTGCGCCGCTTGGCTTAAATGCGCGGCCGCGCCGTGCACACTGGCACTGCGCACAGATAAGCCACGCTGAGCCGTGTTCACCCTAAGAGCAGACAACCCTGTACAAGGCATCACGTTTCACATATTAGCATTTATTCAGGCATCATCAGCCCGTTGCTGTATCCTGTACGACAATCCATGAAAGTTTCCAACTCAAGCGATCGGACAGAAATCGCGGGACGGTTAAAACTGATCAACAAGCAGAAAGTACGGCATATTCGAAATTATAACGTGAGAAAGACTGAGGAAGCAGTGAAAGATGGACGCAGCCTGAAAACAGTGAGAAGGAAACTAGGCATCGGACAAACCAAGATGTATGCACTGAAAGATAGGCAGGGTAATATAATCAGCAATTTCGAAGATATAGTAAAAACATCTGAAGAATTCAATACTGATCTGTACAGTACCCAAAGTAGCCACGATATCTCCATTCGCAGTAGCATTGAACAGGTTGCAGAGGCTCCTTCAATAAATAGCGATGAAGTAAGAAGGGCATCGCAAGACATGAAACAAAGAACAGGGGCGGGATAAGCGGAATCACAGTCGATTTAATCAAAGATGGAGGGAACACCATGCTTGAAAAGCTTTTCGCCGTTTATACGAAATGTCTCACGACTTGAAGGGTCCCAGAGAACTTCAAGAATGGCAACATTATACTAATCCACAAAAAATGGAGACGTTAAAGAATTGAAAAATTATAGGCTCATTAGCTTACTTCCAGTATTGTATAAAATATTCACCAAGATAATTTCCAATAGAAAATGGGCAGCACTTGACTCCCTCGACAAGCTTCATACGTCGCCTTCCTCCTTGTCACTTCGCCGTGTTGACATCTCACACTGTACATCCGCCTGAGCTTATATTTTGGCATAGCTTGGAAACAGTATAGAGCTTAAATATAAAATTTGCGTGATAATAAAATTATGACCTGTGCGGTGTATAAGCGTGAATATTGCACGAACAACATGTTGCATAGGACGAAAGTAAATACAGCAGTTAATTAACTACTTCACTAAAGTTTTGCTTCACACACATTTCAACATGTTCACTGGATCCGTGTATTCTTCTGTCTTTCGGATAACCATAGCCACAGAGTAGTAGTCTAGTAGCAGTCGCACAGACTGCTAATTTTGCAACGTTCCCTTAAACTTCACGAGGATCGCAATGCGGCCTAGTTGGTAATGCACCTTCAAGGGGTGTACGGTAGCGAAATTAAAAGACGGGACAAAAGAAGGCACGCAGGGATACACACAGCACTGTGTGCGTCCCTGTGTGTCTTCTTTTGTCCCGTCTCTTAATCGCGCTACCGTACACTCCTTCAAGTTCCCTTAACCGTAGCCATATATAACTCGTGCATTCGCTCCTTAATATAGCTATACATTCGTGAGTGCAAGAAGTCGGCTGGATTTCAAATGGTTTCGAGCTGAAGTCGGGATTTCAAATTGCGTTTTTCGTTCCACAGAAGTTGCGCCATACATTTCCGCCGGCATTCGTTCAAGCGCCTGCTGCTGTCCTAATTACTGGCTCAACAAGCAGCCCCCGTTTAGCAAAGTGCGGCAAACCTTTTCTCGTTAGAAAAGAGGCGAAAGAACCATTTTATCGAGGCGAAAGCGAGCGTGCCGCCGTTTCTTAGTTCCTACCGCGATGTCCTTTTCTTGCTTTACAAAGTGTTTCCGTTCCAATCCCGTTTTTCCTTGTTTCCCTTGTACCGGCAAACGGGCTTTCCCGAAGGTTCGGCGAGAAGGAAAGGCACTGTTTACCGATTGGCTGAAGTCCGTTGCCGGGCAACGAGGTTTGGCGCGAAACGCGCCGCATTTTGATTGGCTCGAAGCGACCGGCGACGCCAGCGCTGGCCGCGGGCTTCGGGTTTCTCGTCGTCTGCTACGCTCGCATCCCGCGTTTCACCGGCTCGCCGGCGTCGTCTGCTCTGGAGGAATACCGTCTGCTCTTGGACAGTGCGGCGTGCTTTCGCTTGCCTCATACCTGTGCAGTGAGGCGTTCTTGTGACGCAACCAGCGAAGACGCTACACATTTCCGACACCACTTGACGCCTGCCTAAGGTAAGCATAATTTACCAAGCGATGCACCGTATTGCGTAATCCCACGTGCATTTGACGGCAAGCTTATAGAAACGTGACATTCCCTACGTTGCGATTTCGCTTCCATATGTTCTTGGTGAATGTCATTGCTTATGCAATGGCTTCGGCAGGCTACTTCGGCAACATTGTAAATAGATTTCCGTGTCTCGTTTGTAACATGCAAGAAACAGCTCATTTTAGTTACGCGTCGTGCTTCACTGTTCCTTAGTGTTCTACCTTTTTAAGTATGACATTCCGTGTGCCGGGCGCTGGTACAACTTCTGCTGACAGACTTCGTCAGCCAAATTGCTTTTACTCTCTTGTTTTTTAGAATGTCTTCTTAGAAACACACGGATGAACTTGTGTAAGGCGAACATTTATCCAAAATGTTTATCCATTGGACGCAGGAACCCACTCGTCTATTGCCTAACTCATGCTCTCGTGGTGTGTGTACGGCTCCGTGCGCGTGTGTGTGTGTGTGTGTGTGTGTGTGTGTGCGTGTGTGTGTGTGCGTGTGCGTGTGTGTGTGTGTGTGTGTGTGTGTGTGTGTGTGTGTGTGTGTGTGTGTGTGTGTGTGTGTGTGTGTGTGTGTGTGTGTGTGTGTGTGCGTGTGTGCGTGTGCGTGTGCGTGTGTGTGTGTGTGTGTGTGTGTGTGTGTGTGTGTGTGTGTGTGTGTGTGTGTGTGTGTGTGTGCAGCTATTCATCTGAGTGGCTGTTGGCTCACATACCCATGACCTATATGGTCAAACTGGCACGCTTTCTTGTTTCATGTATGGTAGCAAACCTGAGACTGATATCTGGTTCACCTCCCTGCCGTTCCTCCTCATCTCTCTCTCTCTCTTTCTCTCTCTCTCTCTCTCTTGTTTCATGAGCAAAAGCGTGCTGAGAAATCTTCGATCATTCCTAGGCAGCTAGGCCTCTTGAAAAAATCTTTATGCTTTGTCGCTTGCATGGCATGAAACTGACCTATATTCGTACAATGCATTTGCGCGCCGAGCATGCCTAACACCGTGCCTAACCTTGAGTGCAAATCCTACAATTGCAACATGGCCGCTGAAGTTATTAATGAATTAATTACGTAAACAAGCCTGAGCCGATTATTGGGCACGTTTTCTTCTGCCCTTAGCAGAAGAAAACAAATCAAGGGTTCCTTTCAACATCAAGTCTAAACGTAAAACGGATATAGCCTGCAATATTGGAAGGCTGTAATAAACTAAAGACCTAACTAAATGTTTTTTGTTCGCTAGATCACTGATGCTTGACGGTCGCACCAAAGTAGTGCATACGGATCTCAAGTGGTGATGGGATCTGAATCTTCTTTCTTCAATCCAAGCCATTTCTTAAAGTAGACGTGTGCTTCAAATTGTTTCTTGCGGATATTCCTCGTTAATAAACTACAGTTATTTGTTTACTGTCATGGTAATTCGACATGCCATTTTTGCTTCGCTGAATTTTGTGTGTCAAAATAGCTGTAAAGTTGTGTAAACAGTGTATAGGCCCCGTCATGCCTCCACGGCTTGTTTCTGCGCACCAAGCCTATCTACTTTTTATTTATGTTGAGGCAAATTTGACTTGATTGCATCGGAACAGTCTTTTGTACTACACGGGCCTTTTATTTTTTTTCTTGCCTTTTTATTGTGCGATGTCATTAGAGTAACCATCGTTATGGTTGCTATATCTCATAGTTAATCACTCTACTAATATCATATCCTGGTTGATTGCTACTTTTCTTTCTCTAAGCAAATTTGACTGATCACAGCTTGCGCTTTTTCTTTCTTTACTATTTTCGGCGAGTAACTTGTACTAGCCATAAATCTTAAACACGAGCGGAAAGGCTGTGCTTCTTGTCGGCCGAGTCTTCATGGGAAGTAAGGGCACGTCATCATCTCAAGAAGCAGTGATTCTTTTTTGTTCATCTCCCGATCAAGGGCTTCCAAGTTTACGAGGTATGCTGAACATTCTGCTTGCGTTAGTATCCTGCTTTTGGCAACTTTCATTCTGTCGGAAGCACGCCTCACGAAGCACTTTGTCACGATAAACCTATATGTTTATCCTTTGAATTCTTGCAGCTGTTACGCAATTTTCTACGTCTAAGTAAATGTTTCAGCCGCCTCACGAAGGGATTATTAATTTTCATTCTACGGCCCTGACATAGCCAACTCATTATGATGCGTCACAAGTTTCTTTCTAGTCATTATTTCTGAAAATGAATGGACGTCAAAAAAACGTACTTATTGCATTTACCAACCATCCTAGCATATTAGTTATGCATTCATATTGTAAGCTGTGACGTCATACACATAAAAGTGGAAACTCAAAGTTAAATATTTAAATAAGTTATGGTTTCTATAGTGTACTTTCGCATTGGTATTTTGTCTTTTGTTTGAACTCCAACTTTCTGGCTTTGGCCCGTCTCTTTCTTGCATGAAAAATGCACAGAGCCAGTGCTTTTCTTTGCCCAATTTGAGTAAGACGTATATTTCACTTTTAAGCACATGAAACACCATCAAATAGTCGTGTGCAGACGGGGGGGAGGAGGAACTAATTCGTATACGCGAAAAAAAATTCCAAAGAGCAGAACAAGAACAAACAAACAAAGGAATGACACTGTTGTCTTGGAAGATTTACGAGCGCACACCTCGAACGCGTATATACCTGGAAAAAAGCCGAACCTCCGTTCTCCTGCCTATCCACCTTGACTGTTCTACGTAGTGTCTAGTCCCTCCTCTATTTTTCTCCTCTAGCGCATTTGCTTCTTCAAAGCAGACGGAAAGGGAGACCAAGACCGCGGGCTTTGTCGCAGGGCTTGCCCAATTTTTCTTCCTTTAAAGCCTGCTTCGAGCACTTTTTCCTTTTCGCTGTGGCAGGATTCCTTTCCACCCCGCGTCACCTTTTCCTTGCCCCGTTAACCTATCCAAATTCGCCCCGCAACGCGTATACAATTCCGCCTCCCCCCTCCCTTCTCCCTTCCTTTCCCCTCAATACGTGCCTCGAATACATAAATTTCAAACAGGAGGGGAGTCACGAAGTTACGTAGCACGCGTGGCTACGTAACCACATTCTCGCATGCGCACCTCTTTCGTTGCTCCCTTGTTCAATTTATTTTCTCGCTTGCTTTATTTTCCTAGCTACGCGCGCACGCCACTTTCTTGTTTATCGTCTGCTCACCCACCGTGTGGAAAACGCAGAAGAACCTGGTCTGGTGGTGCTCTCTTCTCGTTCCTACCTTAACTTTTATTATCGTTTTCTTTTCATATCACTTTTGACGCTGTTCTCCCTGTTCTTTTTTTTTTTATTCGGTCTGGTGAGCTCCTCCTTAACCCTTTTAAGATTCTCGGAGGCACGTCTGGCGAGCGGCTCCCGGTGTACAACGGTATCGTCTGCTACCATCATCTTCTGCTACGACGATCGTCTGCGCGCTGCGTCGCTGCCACGCCTCTGCAACCTCTTCCCCCCTACCCTACCCCCTATGTAGCGGATCGCGCCCGCCTTTAAGCTTCAAGCCTATCTTCCGCACGCTCGGAAAGCAAACAGAGCTAAAATACGGGAACACGTGCGAAGACGGCTGTCTTTTAATCCCCTTCTGGTAGGGGGCACAGGCGGCGCCTGGATGTGCGATTATGAGCGGACCTCAAGACCCCCCCACTTCAAGTCGGCCGAAGTCTGCGCGCACCTCGAAGTTCTGCTTTCTTTGTTTATCTCACCGGCTTACTTTCTGCTCCGAGCTTTCTGTCTCCCTGTTAGCGATAGCGATGCACCCAGCGTCCTTTATTACTACGCGTTTTATCTTAATTAGTCATTAGCTAGAAAAATACCGTTTTTCTTTGTCGTCCTTGCTAGAAGAGAAAATTCTTTCACGGAAATCAAGCCGCTCGCGGTTCCTTCTTTTTTGAAGAAGGCGTCTTGCTGAAGGTTTCGATAAAATGACGGCAACCCACTACCGGCAGAGTTTTCAATAATTCGGCGTAAGGCTAATACAGATGCCCCTACAAATTGTGTCGTCCGTTATCTGCAATATTAAGACAGTTTGAGCAAATGCTCGTGCAGGTCGGGCATAGTCTCCGGAAACTAAACGCGTAATCCTCCACATCACTTCATTGATTTATTTGTAGATTACTTGACATATTTATTGATTGATTACTTTATGTACAGATTTCACAGTATCTACCGCTACCGCAAATCTACGAAAGAATAAAAACAGGTTGGAGCAGTTATTTTAGGCACCACAAAGTGATAACCGGTAGCTTGTCATTATGATTAATGTTAAAATTTACAAGCACCGCATTCAACCGGTGCTGGTACATAGAAAACAAACTTAGCAAAGAAGCTCGAGAGGCAGCAAATGATCACCCTCCGAGCGATCCGAAATATTATTGCCGTATAGTTAATAGGCAGAAACAGAGCGATATGGATTAGGTAGCAGACAGGTAGGGCCCATATTCTATAGTTTAAGAGGAAGAAATTGAATTGCGCAAGCCGTGTAACACGTAAGGCAGGTAAACAAATGTCTCTTATTTTTATAAAGTAGGTGCCAGACGAAAACTAATGTTGCGATCATATTAAGAAATATGCAGGCCTATAATTAATCGGCTAACGCAACGCTGGTCTAATTATAGAGGTGCAAAAAAGGAGTCTAACTATTGTTTTCTTTGTTTAAATATAGTTACGCTGCCTCAACTTGCTAAAGCTTGCGTCTCAAGATGAGCGAGGCGTTCTATTAAAATACCTAGTGGCATTAGACTGAGAAACGAAAAGCGGAAGATTATAAAAATATGTGCTCCAATAGGAGAATGATAGTGTATTAGGTCACACACACACATGAAGCTCCAATGCCGTTATAATCTTGGCATCCTACGCATTGAAGCCCAGCGTGACTTGTTCGGCTGCTTGGTGCTCAGAGCGTTCCCGCTGCGCTTGCTACGGCAGACAGCAGATTACGGCAGTATTCCAGGATTCCGGCATTTTTAGTACGGCGCAGGACTAGAACAAAAAGGACGTCATGTCGTCAATTTACGCGTCTTGTGTAGCATAAATCCGAGCACACCTTGCTGGTCTTTTCGTCTAGCCAAACTGTGAACATAAGACACAACAATGTGCGAAAACTGTTCGATGTCTTGGAGTGAAAGCCGCCAATGATAGAAGAAAACGCGTTTTTTTTTTTTTAAGCAAGTAAATATCCGCCTTAACGCATACCTTTCTTTTCAAGATTACCGAGCCCAAGGATCAGTCGCAAGATTGATGCGGGGGTTGGTTCCTGCTCAATCAGTAACTCGAAATTACCCACCGGCATTCTGAGCAGTTTTTCATTCGTTTATCTCGCGCATGATACCACTACTCTCGGTTGGCTGTCGGCAGGAGTCCCCTTAGCCGGAAGTCTTGCTACCGTATTTCGTCGATGGATAATCTTCTTACGGGCTCCACAGACTGATGATAGGTATGCCAGTAAGAAAAGCGTATGGAGTGAGCGGATAATCCTCGCATTACAAGCGCTGTGACAAGGCCAGCGTCATTCCGGACGTATGCTACAAGGCCCTAGAAAGGGCATCCATCACTCTTTGATGAGCTACAATCTTTTGCCGGCATTAGTAATTCCGTTAGTCCGGCTCACCATAAGCCGACGTACGGTAGTAATACGATGACGGTGTACGTTCGTTCGTTCGTTCGTTCGTTCGTTCGTTCGTTCGTTCGTTCGTTCGTTCGTTCGTTCGTTCGTTCGTTCGTTCGTTTGTTTGTTTGTTTGTTTGTTTGTTTGTTTGTTTGTTTGTTTGTTTGTTTGTTTGTTTGTTTGTTTGTTTCCGTCAGAGCTAATGGTGACGTTCGTGTTCATAACTCAATTCTTGTTCTAAAGTAGATGTGCAATCTGTGAAGTTTGGCTGCAGAAAGGGCCAGCTATCTCAATATATTGGCTAAAAAACAGAAATAAAACAAAGATATTGCATTTATGAAGAAGTGCCTAAAATATATAACGAAATAACAAAACGCTAACAGAGCAAGAACATAAGTCACGGGGAAAAAAGAAGACAGGAAAGGTATACAAGAATACGCGAACAACACAAGCATGAATAGGCCATGGAAACATAAAGTATGCATATAAACTGCTGTTAAAAAGAATTTATCAAGTCACGGACCTCCAAAAAAATCCCGCAGAGCCTTAGGATCTAATATCTGTCTTTTGGGGACCTGACCTGGGCCCGAACACTTTTTGCACAGGAAAGGTGTGCCAATCTAAAGTATTCAGAGCACAGCGTCACACTTTCACCTCGCTAGGTATAGTTATCTTACAATTAGTTGCTGCTCTTTCTTCCATTCTGCGCTGTTAAAGTGCATTGAAGTTAGACAATATACCACAAACACAGTGCTGTTAACTTACATTTGATAATTTATTCACTACACTTATAAAAAACAAAATAGTTTAGGCACATTGCAATGTAGGCGCCTTTTTACATAGTAGTTGTAAACGTAAACGGCAATACGAGGTAAAGTCACAAATTTGAAAATCACACACGAAGACAGCTAAGGAGAGCAAACAAGGACCTAATATAGTTCCAGAGGTACAGCAGCATGTTTTTACAGAGGGCGAGAACAGGCTTTAATATATCGCAATATCACACACTGTGGAAAGTACCGAAGTGGACAGGTGTATGAGCTTGCGATATGGTCCGAGGTATACAGCAGTACAGGTGAAAAACAAACACACGTATTAGTTAACACACGCGTATACGGATACGACAGACGAAAGCCGACTGGGCTTGCAGAAGGCTGCACCTGTCCTGCGCGTCGTATTACCGAGAACTTTCACAAACAGTTCCCTTATAAGGAATAATTGTGCTTACTTGGGCTAATTGGCAAATCACTTAGTCCGAAAAACAGAGGGCAAGGAAGGAACACAAAGGGTCCAGAAATGGACACAACGAAGCAAAACGAAGACACATCAGCACTTCGCTTCGTTGTGTGTGTTTCTTACGATATTATGTACCGCCATTTCCGCGCATGTTCTTCACATTAGGCCATGTTCCTTTACATATTATTGGTTATCGAAAAGTACGGATATTTCTCACCTCACCTAAACCATCTCTATTCATTTCACAGTTATTCAGCAGTACAATAGTTAGCGGAAAATAAACAATAGACCTAAAGAAACGATGACTCTGCGCTACGCTTAACAGCTTCCCGCTAATCATATGTAAACGTAGCTTTAATAAGGCAACTCGACCACGCGGGAGAAGTATTAGACATCGGACTTGTAATACATTCGCCCACACAATTCTTAGTGTGCAGTTCACCTCAGACGACGAAATTGAGTCTCCAAGCAAGAGTGATTCAGGTTTGTTTTCGAACGAGTTTCTTTCTCAAGCATAGAAATACTTGTCAGTATACGCAACTTCCTTCTGACGACGGGATTTCGCCTGGCCCTTACGAAGCTGCTCGTGTCGCAACACCGGCACAGACGCATGCCAAAACAAGAATTGTTCGGTTCGCCGACGGTGACTTCCTTGCCTCACCGGTATACCTTGATGTCTCGACGCGGCGCGAAAGTTATTCCAGTGCCCGCAAAGAGGCTCTCGATGTTTTCAATCAGACGGAATATTCCTACTCGGAGAGGATTCTGCATCAATTTTCGAGCCGAAACAGGCGTTTCACTGTGATACGAAAACGAGGACAGAAAAAGAAAGGGGGGGGGGGGGGGCAAGGAACGAGCAGATTCGAGCCAAGCCCTCCGACGGAAAAGGAGCGTGCTCGAAATGCGCGCGGCATTCAGATTGGCGCGAGGCGTGTGGGTGTAGCGCCCGAGCGACGGCATTGCGTTTCGACGACGGCACGGGCTTTCCTCGGTGTGGATCGCACTCAACGGCGTTGGAGTAAATCGAGCTTGCGGCCAGACGGCACGGCGGCGACGGGAGAAAACGAGCTCGCCGCACCGATGGAAACCGATGCCGAAACGAGGGAAGTAGGGGGGATAAGACGTAAGGATATAGCGGGAGAGGAGGGGTCAGACGGTGTCGGAATCGGCGTTGTTGTCATGACGACGCGACGCCGACGTGTAAGGCGCGGCTAGACCGCGTGTCGGGGCAGCAACGGCCATAAAGGGGGGAGTGTGCACCCCAGAAATGGCTCCGCTCCTATTTCTCGGGGGACCGATGCTATTATACAGCCCACCGATGGAAGTGTACGAAGGGGAAAGTGAAGGCAGAGGGCGAGGGCATCAGTACGCAGTGGGTATGACTTCGGTGATGGGGACTTCGGAATGGGAAGGTGGGAAAGGGAAGGGGCGAAAGGGAATGGAAGAGGGACGATCTGGGGGAAATGAGGAGCGAAAACAAAATGGTGCGATGGGGAAGAAAGAGGAAGAAACGGGGGAGCCCACGGCATCGCCGTCTAAGATAGCGCGTGATTGTGGCCAGGGTGGCGGCGTCAGGTTGGGCGCGCGAAATTGGAAACCGCGCGTCTCGCGGCTATTACTGTCTCCAATACACACGAAAAAACTAAGAACGCCCCTTCCCATTTTACGGCGTACACTTGTGGCCGATGCCATTCCAAACCGCCGCACTCTTCTCGCTCAACCCCCCCCCCCTCCCATATAATGGCCCGCGCGGGCGCTTCGGTCGTCACATCCTTCCCAAACACGCGCGACGCTGTGAAATTGTTTCTCACGCGTCGGTGAGAGGCAGTTCGCCTAATGTGAGGCTTTCGGGTTTGTTGTCCTTATTTGTCCATTTTCCCTGGCCCGTTACTTTCTAGTTGTCGCTTTCATATTTGCATTCTTTTTTTTCTCTTACCCTCGATTGAACGTTTCAAATTCTGCCTCGCGTAGTATAGACATACTATGATCGTTATCGCCAGAACGATACCGACACCGAACCCTGTGTCAGGTAGGGGCACGCGGAGTGCAGACTACCTATGAATGCGGTAAGTTTTCCGGTACACGCCATGGAACTGCATGCGTAGGGTCCGCGAAAGGAATGGTCCGCACCCCTTTGAGTTCTTTCCAAGACTACGCCCTAAATACAAATAAACAGAGGGTGAGAAAAAACGGCTGCTTCTAAGCAGGTTGCTTCGAGTGGACAAAATTCAAACAGAAGAATGCAAATACGATATTATGAATCCGGAATGCATTTGTCGTCTTCGTGATGCCATACAGCAGTATTCTGTGGTTTATTAGCTGACGCGGTGAACAATGTACATCGCAAAATAAACAGTGCAGGAAGGCAAAGGTAAAGGTAAAGTAGGCGTGCTGGTACCTTAGTTTCACGTCCACGTTGAGCATGCTTCACATGATGATCAAGATGATCAATTACGTCAGTTGTGTTCACTGGTATGACAAAACACATAATTGCGCGTATATACGTAAATCTCCAGTGTTTAAAGCAGCAACTACTGTAAGGTGTTCGTGAAGCTGAGAACACCTGCCCTTAGCAGAGGCTCTTGAAAAATTCACGAAGTCTTCATGTGTTCATATATGTGGAGTACAAGTCATGAACGTCGCACGCCAGGATGGCTCAAAAATTTACGGCGGTAACAGAAACAGGTTGCTCTCGTTCCTTCACTTATGACACCGATTCGTCAGGGAGTAACATTTAAGAAAACGCCGCGGCCACCTGAGCACTTTTTACTTCTAAATGTAAAGGCATTAATGTCCAACTGAACGCCGCTCAGCGGTCCTTCCAGTTACGAACTCCTTGCGGGCAAGCGAGCGTGTTCGGACGCTTGGCGCGTTTTTATTTGGTCTTATCGTGGCGCAGTCAGACCGCTGGCGAGAGCTCGTGCGGACAAGTAACGCGCGGATTGCACAGGCTTCCGAGAGCGAGAGCAGTGGTGACGTGGCGTCGCGGCGATGTCCTCTCCCCTCACGAAACACCTGGCGCGCTATCGCGGCAACAGGTGTTCCCTTTCGCCCGCTCTGCTCCGTAGAGGCACGCTCGTGACGTGGCGTCGCAGGCAGTGGGAACGTAGACGACAGACTCCGTCTTTTCGCTCAACCTGCCATTTCAAGCTTTCGCATCAAGAGTGTGGAGAACGCCGCCAAGTATAATAGCGTCGCGCCGCACTTGGTGCGCGGTGCTTGCGGCGACGTCGAATCTTCGTTTTCACTGCGGCATTTTCGATCCACATTTGATGGATAATGCCAGTAGTCTAGCGTAACATCGGCACTGACTCTGCAACGTGTAAATGTTCTAACAAGTGCAGGTTCATGCTATATTTGATGTTTTTTATGTCCAGTACTGGGTTAAGATATGGTAACGAGAATGACCCGCCGCGGTGGATTAGTTATTAGGGCATCGCGCCGCGGAGCTTCAAGGCATGGGATAGATACTGACCGCGGGGACAGCATTTGAAGGGGGTGAATTGCAAAAAAAAAAAAACGCTCGTGTACTTAAATTTAGGCGCACGTCAGAGAAACCCAGCTGGTCAAAACTGATTTGTGGTGCCCTACTGCGGCGTGCCTCATAGTCAGATGGTTATTTTGGCGCGTAAGACCGCGCAATTTAATTCGCAATGCGCGCGGGTGTGACAGTCAATATCCTGCAGCACCATCTCGTGATAAACACCTTCGTTAATCGGCGAGGGTGGGCCCAGAACCCGTCGCTTCTGGCTGGCGGGCTGGCTGGCTGGCTGGCTGGCTGCCACTGCGCATGCGTGCACCCTCGTCGATAACGCGGGTGATTATCATGAGATGGTGCTGCAGGATATCGACAGGTGCACGAGTTTCTGTTAACAAATCTGAGGTCTGTACCATACTCTGTCATATGCCACCGTTTCTGTTGTTCTTTGTAAAATATGCGGCAGTGGGAAATTAATTGCTATTCTGAGTAGTTTCGCAATGTGCTCGGACAAAGTCGATCAGGAGTGTTTGAGCCTTTTTATTATGCCTTGTTCTCGCTAAAAACAGCCGTAGCCAATTTACTGCAAGTGCGCGCTTCTTGCTGGCCACCGTGACTTGTCATCCCTTCTGCGCGCGCACTGAGGTGGGAGTAGCGCTTTATAGGAAATCAAGATTGATTTTTGTTCAGGCAGTGTTATTAAAGCCAGTGCACACGTTTTTATGCAAATTAGCTTTCTTCCTCGGTGCGTGTGAACATAGTTCCCACTGTCGCACCACACTGCGGAGCCGGCAGAGCAATTAGTGGACCTTGCGAATCACAAAATAGCACGCTCCGGGCAATGCTATATACTTCGCCAGAATTTATAATTAGGGAATCTTATAGGAAAGGCTCCTTTCGCAGATATCGCTACGAGTTTACCCTTCAAAACCACGTGCGCCGTATTGTGTCAGTAGATGAACAGTCGTTCCTGATAAACCGTTTAGAATGCTACGACTGCAGGATTCTATCTATCTCTCCTTTTGTTCTCTTTCTCTCTCTTCTTTATCCCCCTCTCTCTCTTATGTTCTGAACATTTACCATACATCGGCTGCTGTTTAGTCTGCCCTTTCCAGCTATCGCGCCTTTACTCATTAACGAATCGCGACTACTGAGCTTCTATACAATCAGTGCATTTAATTAAATATCCACAAAGAGTCTCATTTCAATTCTCCCCGCAAGACAAAAGAATATCAACTAGCACTCGTTAACGACATTGTTTCTATAGCCGATGATAGGCGCAGTGTTTTTTTTTTGTTATGAGTAACGTTTAGTACACTGCGGTAAACTGATTACACGGGTAGAATAAGTAGAAGAAAGAGATCAGATGATCGCAAAAGACCAGCCCCGGCAAAGCTTTGGGACATCGCAACAGAGGCAAGAGTGACCCCGCGCTAATTAGCTCAACTGCAGGTACAACCACGAGGTAAATTAGTTCCAATGTTTTCGCCAGACCGAACGGCCGAAGCAAAACGTGTCGTTTACGAGACTGCCGCGAAAGAACTTCGCGATAAAGAACAGAACGCAGTGATCGGAAAAGCGTTAGCGAGCTAATCTAATGACCGGACTGCGCCAAGTTCCTGATAAGGCTGTTTCGAAACTAGAAAAGCTATGAGCTGCTTGGGGGAGTTGCTTCCCGCTGAACGCGATCGAATCGATCTCGCACACCGCATAGGTATTTGAAGGAAGTCTCGTTATAATAATGCACAAATCTCGGAAAGCTGGTTTGTTTTTGGGTAGGCAAAATACTCGCGAGTATACACGTGTCAAGCCGTAGAAGCAGGGGAAAAAGAGAGAGGCGCACAAGCGTTCGTCTGCTGCTATTGCGACAGCAAAGAAAAGGAAGTTGCTCATTTCCCTAATGGCGTTGTGAATAAGTTATTGCGCCGTGATGCGTACATCCCTCGCGGGTACTGACCTGGCAGGAACGCTGGAAATTGCGCAACTTCGCCAGCTCCGGTGCAGCAGACGTCTCGCAGGAGAACGAGGCGGTCAGCTTGCTATCGGCCTTTGCATAACGTATACGTACGTCTTGCTTCAGCGCGACTCAGTTCTCTTCTCGCCGGCCCGTGACGCAAGACAGCCGCCGTTGTGACCGCGAGAGAAACGCAGGACGAGACAGCGTTGATGATTGTCCTGGCATCGCCGGGCCCGACGTGGAATGAGTTGTAGCAGACGTGGGCCGCGCGATGGACGAAGGCTGCGTCCTACGTGTATTCCTCGAGTGCGGCGAGCTCCATCATGCAGCCGCGCGTGTTATGAGTAACTCATATGCGCTGCACACATAATCCCATATGATAATACTTGATGCTGTATTAAAAACCACTTGTTTCCCATACAAGCCCATATATACGCCCTTACGGCGACAAAAGATTATGATGTGGTGCGTACGGGTCATTTTTAGTGTACAGGAAATTAAATAGGGTGCCCCTCGACGTTTGGAACAAGGATCCATTCCTCACGGAGGCTAATAGGCAATCACTACATGCTATTCACTCCCACCAGCCTTTCTCAGTCGTAAGATTGCTCGTTCCTTGGTCATTCAGAGCAACACAGCGAAAAGTACTGAACGCACTTGAACATATATTTTAAGGCACACGCATACCAAACGTGTACTAGGTGCCGCACTGGGAGCAATGGGAGCGCGACAATTTGTATTTATTCTCTAACATGCGTTTCGTATTGTATTTTATTGTCTAATATAGCTCGCCATGCTCATCTTTGTGCGTCTTTTGCGATGAAGGCCGCTGTTGACCGTTGAGTGCCTGCGTGCGTATCATGTCGCCTGCGAATGTTCATCGTCTGTGCACCCGTTCGTCCCACGCGGCATGGCGGCCTTTCGCACTTGTTCCGCGACTTCCGCGAGAGGATCGTACACTGTGCAACACTAATCGCGCTGATTGAGGAATTGGTACATCCACTTTGTAAAAGACAGTTTTCTTGGGCGCCATATACACGAAGAATGGGACGGTTAGCAGTCAAAGCACTTTTAAAAGCTTCACGGCATTACTTACGCTCAACAACAGAACCGTAAAACATTTGTATAGACCGCAGTTACGCCGAACAAATCGCTTCGGGTTGCTCCACTCTCGCGCTGACTCCGAAATCCGCCCATACACCTTGGCGTGGTGCCATTGAAGGCTGTGGCTGTAGTAAAATGGCCGCTTCGGATGGCTGTGTTCTGTGAGCAGTAGCGATTCTGGGCGATTATAGAAACGCCAAGAAAGGAAACCGAGGGGCTTCAATAATTATTATATATATATATATATATATATATATATATATATATATATATATATATATATATATCAACGAGCAGAAAAGGGGTTAACCGAGGGGCCCGATTTTTATTAGTCATATCATAAGAAGCCAACAAACACTGACACCAAGGACACCATAGGGAAAATTACCTGTGCTTAATAAATGAAATAAAGAAACGATAAGTTAATGGAAATTAAAGTGGATGAAAAAACAACTTGCCGCAGGTGGGAACCGAACCCACAACCTTCCCATAGGTTGTGGGTTCGGTTCCCACCTGCGGAAAGTTGTTTCTTCATCCACTTTAATTTGCATCAGTTTATCGTACGTTTCTTTATTTCATTTATTAAGCACAAGTAATTTCCCCTATGGTGTCCTTGGTGTCAATGTTTGTTGGCTTCTTGTGATACGACTACTAAAAATTGGGCCCCTCGGTTAACCCCCTTTGTTCTGGTTAATATATATATATATATATATATATATATATATATATATATATATATATATATATATATATATATATATATAGAGAGAGAGAGAGAGAGAGAGAGAGAGAGAGCAATAGTTTGAGCTTGTTGCCAGCATTTCCAATTCATAGTCAATCAATCAATCAGTCTGCGCCACGCTGAGCTTTCGTACATGCGGAGGGTGTGCAAGAGAATAAAACGCACGTTGGGCTGGCTGGCTCCCCCATTTCATTCAATACCGCACATGGTGAATTCTATCCTTGTAGGTTGTTCTTTGTGCGGCATCAAATTTTTGAGGTGCATGTATACTTATCTACCACTCTATACCGTTGCATTGCGTTCTAAAGTGCTCAGCGATTCAAGCACGCTTATTGGCCCGCATGGCGGACGCTGTTTTTTTTTTTTTTTTGCACTGGTGGGCAGTGGGGACAACAAGCCGATGGATCGTGCTATGCGACGAGAGCGAGCGCTCTTCCAACGCATTGCGCCTGCATTTTAGCCCCGCAGCAATCAGCTATCGCGCAGTGGTGGCGCGAAATCGCCGGCGGCCAAGCGCACCGATTATTGCGTCTGAATTGCCCATCACTGTACCTACTGTGCGCAGCGTCGCGTATAGATGTACAGCGGCCACCGGTTCCAGCAGTACAAGGTGTCCAGGCGTAAGGATAAAAGAGGCCTGTTTGTTTTCTCGTTCGTGCTTTTTCTCGCATTTTTAAACGTGGAATGCTTTTAGCCCCCGTTATGGGCGACTTTCATGTGCCCGTGAGCCAAAAGCCAGAGTGGTTAGGCAAAATGTGGTCTCTTGCGCCCAACCCTTTGTTAAGATCGCATTATATATATATATATATATATATATATATATATATATATATATATATATATATATATATATATATATATATATATATATATATATATATATACGGGTTAAAATTAATCTGGAGTACTGCAGCATTCCTCATAATCAAATTGTGGTCTTCGCACGTAAAACCCCAGAATTCAATTCATTCTTCATCTACCCGGGCAGAGCGCGCTCGGTCTCCCCTGCATCTTTCGCTATACCTGTCGTCTGGCCTGCAGCCGGTTTTATTCTAGCTGGGCAGCGTTCATATGTAAGAGTGCACAGTATGACATTGGTGCAGTGCGGTGCGGTGGGGTGTGCCGTTGCGAACATACACTACACCCATTTCAAGATTCTGGTAAGTATCATCTCTAACTAGTCCGCTTTGCCGGTGGCCATTTGATGCTTACATGATCTCTCGATTACGGCAGAGTCAGCATTTTTATTTTATTTTAACGTGTGCTTGTCAGAGAAGTTGCGTTATGGGTGATGCCGGTTGTACTGCTCGTCTCTTAGGCAAACGATAAACATCGACGATAGATCGGTTCAGTCGCGTGAAACAGAATATTAAAATGCTGAAAGTGGGAACGTGTTGGGGCACAGTTCAGAGATAGTGCAAGTTAGCTCATTCTACGCCACGGCGCACCATTTGCACAAGATGTAAGAACAGGTTGTAAAGAACGAAACAATGTTAAAGTTGCAGCGCAGTCACTTCCACTAAGAGAGCAATTTAATTAGGTACAGTGCACAGTATATGTATACAAGCTCACACCACAAGGTCATAGAAGATTAAGAACAATTTACTAACCCTTCGCAGAAACGTCGTTCACGGAGAGCGTGAAATAACTTGTCAACGGCGGTTCATATTGTCCTCAGGGCCGGAATTCGCAAGGCTACTCGTTTACAAGTGCATTCCGTTATTGGTCGAACACTTTCGCTAATGATATATACGGGACTTTTATCGGCTGACAGAGGCTGTTACGAAAAGTTATGTCGTAAGAACGTTGTTTCTCTGAATGCGGGCCCCAGACGTCGAACGCACGTCCGTGCTGCTGGGCACGCCGAAATCCCGAAGCCATCCTCCCGTTATTACGTCGTAACGCTGCTTGCTCCACGGGCACAGGTTGCGCACTTCCTCCCTGTCCGTCTTCCCGACACTTTTTTTATTCGCAGTAATTCGCTCTTCGCGGTTTTGCGCGCGACGCCATTAAGGGGGATGCGCTGTTGGTGCCCGTCGTCGATCAGGTCGTATCTCGCCGGCGTTACACTGCGCTCGGCGAGCCAGCCGGGTATCACCTCGCCGCGCAAACAGCTGTACGCGGCAGCATCTGTCGGCTCTTACGAGCGAGCCGGCGAAAAATGGGACCGCCGCTGGCAACACAATAAAGCGGTGACTACGAGACGCAAACAGGCATCCATTCTTTCTTTTTTTTTTTTTTTCGGGACCGCCGGAAGTAGACGGCTCCTACGCCTTGCTATAGTACTAGACATCGCTGGGCGCGTTGGCGAGCGTTGATGTCGCAAAGTTTGTCTTCCATTAGCCGCTGACGGCTAAACTAAGCCGGTGATCAAGTGCGCCTATATGGCCTCCCCCCTTCCCCTCCCCCAAGCACGCACCCGCTCTCCTTCTCCGAGTACCTGGCTTGCCCTGTTCGAGAGAGCCTGATGGCGAACACTATCTTGCACGTCAGACGTTACGTGTGCTGTACTTTACGCCTATCTGCAGACACCCGCGTTCGCTTACTTCTTTTACCGTCTGCTCCTACACTGGGAGCGTTTCTGCTTTTATTCGCCTCCTCTGTTCTAGCATATGTGATAGCGTTGACTTCGGTCTCGTGTACGGAAACCTCGTGAGAAGGCAAGGTTGCTATTAGAAGTTTACAACTCTGTAACGCGTTGATGAAATACGGCATCACGATTTCGTAAATTGCAATTATCCGGCAATGTAGGACGGATAAAATTTAGGCATATTACAGTGTTCTGAAATATACCACTAATTTGTGAGCGGCACCTATTAGAGAATGTTAAGCGGACAAACGTGATCCGTAAGTTGGCAGCTTATGTAAAGTTGTTACAATAGGTTTTCGCAATACCCTTGTCAGCATTGTAGAAATTTTACATAAGCTGCCAGCTTACGCATTACATCTGTCGCTTTACATTCTCTAATATGCGCTGTTTACACAACTGTGATACCTGTCATGGTGCAGAGATGCCGATTGTGAAGTTGATGTTTCTTTTTTCTTGGTGTTATTGTGCAAATAACGTTTTTATGTTCAAAACTTGACGCTATAATAAAAATATTCCTCCTTAGAAATGGTAAAATGTAGAGTTATCTCCTTAAATGCCAAGACTTTCATTCCGAATATTGCTTCGGGGTAGTCTAATTAATATATTTCCGTATTTTGCAGCAACTTTAATAGCAAATTAGAGTTAAATAAAAATTCCATTCTGGGGTTTTACGTACCAGAACCACATTCTGATTGCGAGGCACGTCGTAGTGGCGAACTCCGGATTAATTTCCGCCACGTGGAGTTCTTTAACGTGCACCCAATGCATTGAACAAGGGCATTTTTGCCTTTCGCCTCCATCGAATTACGACCGCCGAGGACGCGGGATTCGATCCCGCGACCTCGTGGTCAGCGGCGCAGCGCCATAGGCGCTAGGCCATAACGGCGGGTGTGAAGTAAAGTTCACCTGTAGTTAAATGAATACTACGGAGAAAAATAGGTTTAGCTACATTTGTACGTTACTTTTCGGCAGTACCAAAAAAGCCGCTCTTACCCTGGCAGGAGGCCCCCTTCGTAAGCCAGAAATAAACGCACGAGTGAAAGACGACGACAAATTGCGACGCCGCCTTGACATCCGTGAGCCGTGACGTCCGTGCGCCTTGACGTCCGTACGAGTTTTGACAGCGTCGGCTCTAGCACGGCTCATTTTTGTCGACTACAAAGTGTGCCACGCTGGATTCAAAAGAACCAAAGGCTGAATTTAGCCAGTCCCGGAAACTTATGCGCTTCCGCAAACGGCTGAAATATGAAAACATACATTGAAATTCGTAACGCCACACGAAGGCATCATAACTGTTCTCGGCCCGAAATGTAAAAACAAATGTGAACTTTAGCCTTAATTTTCTCTTCTAGTAATCAGGCTTTTTCCACAAAATTAACGAACACGTAAGTTTGAATTTTTCTTTTTTTCTTGCAGATTAAACGGATTCACTGTTTCACTTTGGTGTCGCTTTAAAATTCCAAGTTTTCATTTGATTTTCTTTTACTCGCCATATGCGTTGCTACAATTTTTCTGAAAAAAAAAGTATACTTCGCTGTCCGCTGAGCGGGCTGTTTCTAACGGTTACCGCCAGTACCAGAGCCGTGGTCTATATCGGTGACCATCGTAGACAACGAAAGGCACTTGTCCCGAGTCTTCGGTAGGTGGTGGGTTCTCACCCTTGCTTAGGAGGGGAGACGTCCAACGACGACGCCCTCATTGCGGGCCATCGACGCGTGCTTCCTGTCCTCTGGATGGAAGAAGGTGTACCCGTGCCCGACGCCGGTCAGGGCGTGGTTGCCAGTGATGCTGTTCGCGGTCAGCGCCGAGGGTCTGGCTGTCACCCGTGATTAGATGGGTCCTACCAGTGAGCGGCCTGCGCAGCACGCGCATCGCGAGAGTACCGGAGGTAACCCGGAGCCCCGCCTCGGTGCTCGGCAAGTTGTAGAGTGCACGTGGTACACTGGAGGCGGCATGATTGCGTGCATGCATGGACGGTGGAACGTGCGGCTGACCGTGCCTTCATTTCTCCTATTTCAGGGGGTGACCTTATTGTGTTGCTACGATTCCATTCATTTGTCGTCGTCTGCTACACTGTGTGGTCGACCATTGTTATAGAGCGGGCATGGTTTTGTGTGAGACAACGACAAAGGCAAGGAAAGTGTAAGATATAGAAAAATATTATCCGACATACTATGCCGGGAGGCTTGCTCATTGCTATGAGCGCCTGCATTGAGCTTGTAATCGCTGGCGGAAAGTTTTCAACAGCAACGCGGCCGTCAAAGAGCAGTCACTTTTTTTTTTACGTACGACGCACGGAGATTTGCGCGGTACAGGAACTAATTGATTTCATTGTAGTTGAACACACTGTACCGAGACGCCCCTACTAGCGCTCCCTTTCACGGAGTTCGCTTGCTCCAACAATATCACTCAGCTCACGTGAAGCATTTACCTGTGATGCTCTATCCAATGTCGGTTTGTACCTGGTGTTCTTTGGCTTGCGATAACAAGATTCTATTTAATGTTTGCACTCTCTGAAGCATTTTGTCTGAAGCATATTTTTGTGTCATGTGTGCCTTCGATATCTCAAATCACGCAAGGTTTTATTTCCGATCGCATGTATACTGACTTTTCCCAGATGACCTGCGTAATCTTCTCCGAGACAAATTGTGTGCCTTATGTCGAATCCTGGGGGATGAGAAACGCGGTGAATGACGCAAACGTGCGCCGCGGTATGTTGGAGTTCAGATAACTTTGTCATTTGCCGAGTGCGTCATAGGTGGCGCCAAGATAACGCACAGCAAAAAAAAAAAAAAAAAGCGCAGGCTTCATCAAGGTGCGTACAGTGTGCGCACATTGGTGATGTAATTTCCTCATCGCGCAGCAATTTCATCGGGGTGTTGAGCAAGAGAAATATACGCACGGTAGCACCACCGCGTGCAAAACTATCGCAAATGCGGTTTTATGCCGACAGCTTTTCGTTTTCGGTTTCCTTATAGAGAAATTTTTCGCCGTTTCTATGTAAGTTCAGGCACGTCACTCGAGGCAGCTGGCGCCTAAAAGTCTAACACAATCATTTCTTCTGACATGCTGAAAAATCGCCGCGCTTCCGCTTCGAGAGAAAGCAACTTCCTGAGCAACCAAGCAGTGCACACAACCAGTCAATAATCTCTCTTTTTTCTTTTCTTTTTTTTTTTTTGAACGTCGCTTTCAGTGGCGCTATGCTCCGCACTGCGCCCGGAGGCCGCCACCAGCGCGTGCCGTGGCTGCCTACAAGTAATGTTCAAGCGGGATGGCCCTGAGACTCACCGGCGCTTGCCAAGAGTTGCTCCTCGCCGCTGTCACTTCTTCGAGATTGAGTTACCCTCCCGTCGCGGAGCCTGAGGCAGGCGCCGGATCCTCTTAAAGTGAAAAGCGGCTGCTTCAGCGAGAGTGTTTGCCCTCGCTCACGTCCGCGCTACACTCTGTTTACATTGTGGCTGGCTCGTTAAGTCGGTGCCACCGAACGGCGCAGATACGCACTGCCATGATGCTGGCTTTTCGAACAACGCCATGGGTGCACGTAATATCCGGCGGAGCGCTCTGAATCCGACTAATTTGCCTTTGGTATCTATTTTTTCTTCTTTTGAGGTTTATTACCTTTGTTCTAATGTACAGCCGCCATCATTTGTTTGTTTTTTGTTTTGTTTGTTATCGAGATAAGGAATCGCCTAATGGCATAATGCTTGGCGCGTATTATATGTATGCTAGGCCTTTGTTGTATACGCATCAAAGCAGCGTTTTGTGACGTCTGTTGTCTTGTACCAAGCGCTGGTCGTGGCACGGTAGCGAATGCCAGCTTACACGCAAGACAACTCCATTCGGAGCTGTAGGCCTCGGCTTCCGTCCCCGACAGCTAGGTGCCCCTCACTTATCATCTTTCGCGTCCTCTCCGGGAAATATTCCGCTCCCAGCATTTTGCGGCAGCCTCGTACACTACTCACAGGCAAACAGAGTTCTCATAAAGTCGGCTTCACTGCTTATATCGCAGCAGAATTCGCTCACTACCCATTGTTGTCATTGTTGTCGCACAGCTTCAGTGCCAGTATTTTTAAGACGAAACGTTATGTCCGCATCAATTTCGTGTTCATCTCGCTGAAACTCATCCCTTTCTTGGTCGGACGCTTGCTATTCCTGCCCGACTTGCCTTGATCGATGATGTTATGTTGGAGTTGCAAGACTGTACGCAAACCGAAACTTTCTTGCCGTCACCGCGTGTATGCATACGACGGTTAAAATGTACCAGAGCGTCGTTACTAGAGTACCAGCTGCGCAAATTTAATTTCATCGCATGAAAGCATGCAGGGGCAAATATACGTATACAGTTTCTTAACACTTTTATTTAGAAAACATGGATTATATATACCGCAGTGTGGAGTCCTTGGGATAATTACCTAAAAAGAAACATATTACTCGCTAATTAAAAGCCATTCACTAAATAATACAACACTCAACCATTGTAGAACATATTTTGAAACTGCGGACTTGAGACGGAGTAGTAATGTAGTTGTGTGTGCTTAGCAGAAATCCTGAATATTGCGCATTTGAGAGACCTGTACTAAATGCATTCGCATTCCAAGGAACATTTCTCCGAACGCCTCACCCTAACATTTCGAAGCGATCTTAGCCGGATGAGCCTAGGTGGTGCGAATTTCCGAAGTCCCCCATTACTGCGTGCCTCTTAATCAGATAGTGATTTTGGCACTTCAAACCCCTTTATAGAATTATTTGATTAATCGTAGCTGATGTTGGGAACGAATATCTCGCGAGTGGTGCCAGTCATAGGATTTCTGCTTACAAGAAATGTTTCCGCTAGTGTTAAGCTTCAATTTCGCGATTGGAACACGTGTGCTGACAGCGATGTGAATCGCTGCGCTTGAATTCCTCCGATGGCGTTCTAACTAAACGCGGCTGTCGCTTTACGCGAATGCGACCTACGCGGGTGCGCCACCAATCCATGGCGCCCTTAAGAGCCATAAAACTTCACGTATGGTTTCTAATGGCGCTACCCGATGTTAGGAGATGCGCCACTGCGCGGTCCGTAAAAAAATTAAATTATTGGGTTTTACGTGCCAGAACCACTTTCTGATTATGAGGCACGCTGTAGTGGGGGACTCCGGAAATTTTGACCACCTGGGGTTCTTTAACGTGAACCTAAATCTAAGTACACGGGTGTTTTCGCATTTCGCCCCCATCGAAATGCGGCCGCCGTGGCCGGGATTCGATCCCGCGACCTCGTGCTCAGCAGCCTAACACCATAGCCACTGAGCAACCACGGCGGGTCGCGGTCCGTAAAGAGCAGTGCCAGTCAAAATACTTTATTTTTACATTGTGAACGCTAATTTGTCTTAAAATATTGAAGTGCACTGAATATATATTTAAAATAAAAGGCAGCCGCTGTATATGAATTTCGTTATGGCGATTGTTGCGCGCTCTAATTCTAAAAAACTTCTGAGGAAAATTTTAATCAGACGCGCAAGATGAGGCTTGAGAAATTTTCGCGGTTGAATAGAATGTATCCGCCTTGAATTTACGGCATAGATCAACTGAAAGCTTAGATATGCGTAAATATACAAGACATCACGGCGCGTGTGACGCCGCCGGCGCAAGCTCGCTTGAAGCGTAATATAATTGTTATCGCAATTATTTAAATAATTAATTACTTTATTTCTTTTGCTACTACCTAATCAATGCAATTTGTCTTGCAGGTAACTTTGACCTAGTCCAGAAATTCAACTGAAGAAGCAGAACAGCGTTACTTGTAAGGGAGTTACAAAAAAAAATATTATCAAACTTTACATAAAAGAAGGTGACACACTATAGCGATCTGGCTCGTTCAAAACAGAAGTGGTTTTGCCCAAATTACGCAGACTAATATAGTGTAGAGTGGTGCACTTTGGTCCACTCTCCACAATTTTGTTGGATCGCTTCATGTAATTTCAATTGAAATTATTTTTATATAAATTATCGTGACTTACGTACACTTATGAATGGTGCGTCTCACTACATTGTTTTTGGCTTGTTGAGCAGCGGACTTCTGCAAAACAGATTTCTACGCGGAATGGCAGATACTTTGGTAAAGACATGGGGAATATATTCCTAAAATACTCGACGTGATTTCTTGCATTTTTTCTTTTTGCCCGTTGCATTAAACTTGTTAGTTTTCTTCTGTCAGTATTTTTGCTTAAACTTCTACTCCCTTGTCTATTTGTTAACTTTGGCACATTGTCCACATTCCCTTGGCTTTCTCCAAAGGTATTCAGTAGTCACTTTAGTAGCTTTATATATTTTTAAACTCAGAATTTGTGCCCACTTCTTTGTTTTACTTTCATTCGCATACGTCTACTCCATACTGTCGGCGAAATTTCGCAGTTCATGAAAAAGTGCGTATTTATTCTGCGTATGTGTATTGTCGCCTGCTTTTCCACTTGAAAGTTGTCCATTTTCCGCGGTTTCCCTTTTTCTTTTTTCGGCACCCTTGGGAACACAGCTGGTTTGATGTGCTGCAATAAAAATTTCTGTTTTTTTTTTCTTACTTCTGAAGTTGTGCCGTCGGAACTTTCATACGTCCCCATATTGCTTCCGGTTTCTGCAGCACCTCCGTGTAGATAACTCTTGGTTTTGTTATCTTTTCTCGCTTCAGGCGGCTTTTTACCGCGATAACAGCAAGAAAGGCGCGTGCCAAGTTTATCCGTTGGTCTGTAGGTGCTACAAAGCTGCTGCGTGGCGGCTGATCGATATAGTAATTTTCTTTCCTAGACATGTGAACTGGCAGTGGGTTGTACCAGCACCTCGAAAAACACTCGTATTGGGCAGGGGCATTATTATTGCGCTGACTTTGCGACGTCCAGGCCACGGGTATTGGTTAACGGGTTAACAGTAGGTGTGCGCGACTATCGAAATTTTCGAATACATATCTTACAAATACTTAGCATTGAACATTGAATCGAATATCGAATAATGATAAGCATGTGTATTTATTAGCAAGTTGGTTCACTTTAACATGATGTTCGAGCATTGCAATTACATTGTGGTTGGTCAAAAAAATTAAACTAGTAAGCCTTTATACTAGACGATTGTGTATTTGGCTCATGTTAGCTTTGGAAAATTGGGTAATTTCCTCTAGTTGTCTGTTGCCGCCAACCAGTGCCTTATTATACCGCATCGATTTCCAGTAAACTCAGAGGCATTTGATAGTGTACCAGCCGTCACTCACCGCGTTTACTGTCAAACAATAAGCTCAGGATTAGGAGGGGGGATGGGGGGGGGGGGGGTGTACCAGCAAAAGATTGCACCTTCGCCGTTCGAAAACCCGTGTCCCTTGCTATTGAAATATGGGCTTTTCTGCAAAGCTTTATCGTACAGTGGCTAAGCAAGTGCTACATAGTAAATTTCGCCAGCAGCATGAAATTATCGCAAAGTTCAGCACAATATCGGCCACACTTTCTTAAATTAGATAGTAATAAACGCTAAGAACCATTTTCCCCCGCGCAGCCAGCAATATATTTTATTTGTTTGTATATTCGTATCCAATCGAATAGTCGAAATTTTCGAATACCTGGTTTTCGTACCGAATACGAATATTAAAGATATGATGTTTGATAATATTCGAAATTTTCGATTATTCGCACATTGTTTGTTAAGAGCGTTAGGTAAGCTTCAGAGCCATGTAAGGCGATTAAATTGTGCGCTTTTTTTACTTAGCTCACAACCACATATCTTTGGTCAGAAGAGCTTATGTTGCAAGTATACTGGTATATACCATCTCGTTATTTGTCACGTGGTTTAAAGCAACGCACTTAAGGAACACGAACATAAGAACCAGCAAATGTTGTAAATAAAAATAAAATTAGACTTATGATTGTAATACAGTGATAGTGCCATAAAAAAAAAAGAGCTTCGAGAAGCCTAACTTAGAAATCCCCAACTGCGCTTGAATTTAGAATTGACGAGGTTTTATAATGTACAGAATAAATAGCGAAGGTTTGTTCGTGGACGGCAAAGAGCTGCGTGACGAACGGCTGGCCGTTCGTGACGGAGGAAGGTCACCTTATTAATGTTCCAACATAAAAGTCTTGTCATCACGGATATTTTCGGAGTCAGCGTTGCGTTAGACGCGTAGAGAAGTTCTCCTTGGGCGTTTGTGATGTTTTTAGCTGCAGAGCTTGTCGAGATTTGTTGCTGAACGGAAACTTGCACATCGGCTTTCACTGCTCCGGCGAGAGCATATGCGCAGCTGGTGAGTGCGAAGTCAGACGAAGCGTGGAGTCGGCGCTCTTCGTCTGCTAATGCAGCAGAAGGCCCGTAGTCTGCTCGCCTTGGCTACTGCCCGATCAGCCACTTGCCGCACGAAACGTCTTCGCCTCTGCCCCGCAGTACACTCGCCTGCGCAAACCTGAAGGTAGTATTGGGGAAAAAGAGAAATGGTGAAATTGCCTTCTGCGTCTTTAAATGCGTGATTGCTTCGAAATTTATGCCAATTAAGGCAGATAAAGCTTGCCAAACGAAGTCGCAAGAGCGTCTGAAGGCACGAAGATCAGACAGATTCATGCATAAACTACCGACATCTTTGTTTCTGAACAGTATCAGTTCGAGAGTTTCCTCTGGCAACCCTAGTAGGAGATTCTATGCGCTGAATAGCTGTGCTTGGCGACGCCCGTGACACTAACATTAGCACGGAGATGGCGCGAGGCAGTGCGTATATATACGAAACATCAAGCGCTGTTGCCCCTGGCTACCGCCTCTTCTTGCTGCTCTTCGTGCGCTCAGCAAGTTGATCTGTATCGCGCTCAGCGGAGCTCTAGCTTCGCGCTCAAGTCGCGATCAGCTCACAGCTGTTGCGCTTGCAGACCTCGCATCTTCAAGCGGCGTTGGGCACAGGCAGAAACCACGTGAGCCTCCAGAGCATCCCTGACCGTTATAACGCGTTAGGAGAGCACGTCTGCTTCCTAAATAAGAAGTAGGAGAGTTGTAGAGGGTGGGATAAGTGACGAGGGATATTGACCTTGAGCGAGTCGGTGAGATTTAGAGAGACTTTACGCTGTGCACTTAGAAAGAAAGAGGGTGCAGAAGGGGCGTTCTTGTGCGGGCTGCGCTGACAATCAGGCGACGGACGCCGTCTGACGCGGGGTACGAATCTCTCCGGGATGGCTGACACGGATGACGCGCCTTGGGGGCGTTCGAGTCGCAAGAAGAAAGGAGGGTGATTACGCTGGTGCGGAATCCGGCGTGGAAGGGAAAAGAGCGACTGGCGGCAGTGTGAAGTGGCGGGAATTTAGCTCTTCGCGTCGCCGGCAGCGACGGTAGCAGTGCCGATTTGGACCGCGGTGTTATAAGGGTTGATATAGTCCAAAGTGCGACGAAAACTCGTCAGGCGAGGGTGATAGATTGTCAAAATAATACGGGCACTCGCTTATCGTTCATATCAACACTCACCAAGTGTCGATAAAGTCTACGCGGATATATATATGGCCCTTGCAACGGGAAGGTTCTGCTCAAATAGGGGACATTGTTTCTATTGGCAGGAGACTGAGCAAGTAAGTGTCTCTGACTATGTTCCTGCCTGCATAAGCCAAGTAATTCAACGTTGGGCGCGTCGTCTGGTCGTATTCTGTAATCTTTGCGTCACCTTGACTATACACAGCCACGAACCGACGAAAACTTTTTAGAGCGCAGCCCTTAGGCAACCGTTCCTGCGGCGAGTGTCGGCGTCGCACCTCGTAACCGAGCGAGCGAGCACAGCGAAAGAGAACGCGGAGCGCAGTGGGCGATAAAAGACGACGAGAGCGAGGACAGCGCGAGGAGGAAAGTGAAGGAGGAGGGTGCAGCGTAACCATGAGGCAGGAAGCGGAGGAGGAGAGTATGGCGGAAGCACGAGAGGAAGAGCGCATAATGCCGCACAAGAGGGATTATGGCGGCGATGGCTACGAGATGGTGCCAGAGTAACGCGCGTTGTCTGTATGGAAATAAAGCGCGGCATGAGCGGAGGTCTGTGCCCTCGCGCCCAGGCGTCACGATTAGCGAGGTAGCTGCACCATGCGTCCGTCCATTTGTGACACGCCGCACGAGACAGATGGTCCGTGCCAGCTAATATATCGCGAAATGAAAACACGTATAGAGCTGCGCTCAAATTTCGCACTAGGGAGTATAGTTATCGTCGATGAGTATTTTTAGAAATATATACAATAGGTATGTCAACGCAGATCGTCTCCCCGTGTCTTCCAAGTTTCTTCCGTATAACGCCATCGGAGTTTTCTTGTACGTTGTTTTCTGGGCGAGAAATTCTGGGCCCATGTTTAGATAGGACTTAGTCTGAAGCATGCGCAAAGTGGACGCCAGAGGTCTAGCCAATTTGCTATGTGGGGGAGGATAAGTCCTCCTACCCAGGCGATAGTGCACAGCAGTTTCGCTGAAAGTAGTAAGAGTGTCCCGAGGATGCGCCGAGATTTCTGGGGCACTGCTAAAATATTTGGCACAGCGTGTAGAGGCTGTAATAACATCGCACAGGCATTACTGCCCGTAGAGGGTGCCGTGTCGGAAAAGTTCTATCACTTTCAGGTTTTAGCTGTGACGTTTTGCACTGTTAATGTATAATAGTCGTGGTAGATCTAACATAAAAGGCATGCGCTGAGGCATGCACTGAGTGACGACCACGTAAAGTCGCTTGGAATGTTCATACAATTGCTATCGCAGTGATAACCTGAGCAGTAATTTGCGGACGCGCCCCCCTATACCGTGTCTGTCGCCGTCCGTAAGTAGCTTTGGGAGATAAAACTACATACCTTGCCTTTAAAGACAAAATATCGAGCAGATCCCACGAACTGTGTGGATCGATGTAAGCGAAGCTTTGACGAAGATGATGAAAATTTGACAAAGCAACAAGGCGAAGCGGCACATTTCAATAAGAGACGTGCAGCGCACTTCAACAACAAGTGCACCACGTAGCCGTTAGCCAAGGGTCCCACGGCGCGACCACCTGCCACAGCATCTAATCCTTCGGTCGCCACGAAGTTCTCGTGCGAGATCACGTGCGCGCGAGATCACGTGGGGCAACTAACGCGCGTGTGCTTTTGCGCACTCATTCTCTCGTGTGCATACGCAAGGAAACATGGTGGCAACGCGCCAATCGCCCCAAAGAGCTACTTGGCGTTGTTACGAGACAAGTACGCGTCTTGTTGTGACCTGACTTGAGCGTTACCCCCCGTATTCAGAAATGCCACGGCGGCCGCATTTCGATGGGGGCGAAATGCGAAAACAGCCGTGTACTTAGATTTAGGTGAACGTTAAAGAACCCCAGGTAGTCCGAATTTCCGGAGTCTCTGACTACGGCGTGCCTTATAATCAGATGGCGGTTTTGGCACGTAAAACCCCACAATTTAATTTATTCAGAAATGCATCTTAACTAGCAGCCCATGCTTGATATAAATTACGCCTGGTGCGAACGCGCCCAAGCGGCGCATCGCGTTTCCGTCGGTGCGTTCGTGACAGGCGTCATTTAAATCAAGCGTGGGCTTCAGGTTAAGATGAATTTTTTCGCTTCAAGATGTTCTCAGTTTCGCCCGCGTGCGAAGGATCCAATGCAATAGCAATGTTTTGGATTGCGCTGAAGGCTCCTCAGAACTGCTTGCGAGGCGAAGAGTGTGGAGGCCAGCGCCATTGCAGGCGTCCCAACTCGATGATACGCGAGATGGTACTGAAGGAAAACCGTCGAAGTCGGTCAGCGTCCAAGGAAAGGATTAGGTAAATTTACCTTGATGCTCACCGCTATGCGGTATCCACACATTTGCTTGGCAGGGACGCTAATGTGTGCATGCACAACGGCCTATGCCGGAAGTGAAAGCGAGAGTGCTGCCCTGACTCCGGCAGAGCCGATTGAACGCAGCGTGAGGGTGCGTTCACTTGAAATTAACTTATGGGGTTTTACGTGTGACAACCAAGATATAATTATAAGGAACACCACAAAGTAGGACTCCAGATATATTCTGACCGCCCGAGGTTCTTCATAAATGCACCCAATGCACGGTACGGGAGTGTCCTCGCATTTTGCGTCCCATCTAAATGCCGCCACCACGGCCGGAAACCGAAGCTGTCCCCTCCTGCTTAGCAACGCTGCGCCATTTATACACTAAGCCACCACGGGGGTTTTCGCTTGTGCTTTGCAGGAGTCATATGACCATCTTGTTTACTCACTGTTACGACAATTTGGTTTACTGTCAGTAGCATTCATACGGACGCTCGAAGCGTACACATTCGCGCAGTGGGCGCTGACGCCGGCTTTGTAGTGCGTTCCAGCTCGAAGGCGCACGCGCGCGGATGTTTAGAGCACCTGCATGTCTCCAGAGACGCCAACTTCATTTAGCTGGGAGCATGGAAGCGGAGCCAGAGCAGCGTTCTGGCTCCCGCTGCCATCGTGCGCGATAGTTGTGTGCACGCGCACTACATAAAGGCGCACTCGTTCGTGCTGAGCTAGCTCTGCTGTGTCACCGGTATGAGCGGAACGAGCTGTGAACCCCTAGCTAACTCTATCCAATGTGGAGGTTAAGAATAGAGGTCCAGAGGGTGCTCCAACAAGCCACCTCGTTACCATAGAGAAAGGAACACAACTATGTCGTTGCGCTCGCGGCCTGCCCCGCCGGGAATGTTCTTTGGAATAGGGTTCCCTGCTTGTGTTAACGTCACGCGAAAGGAAACGTCACGCGGAAGGAAAACGAAAACGTGATTCCAGAGAAGAACAAAAAACGTGGAAAAAATTTGGAGGATGCTTAAGCTTCGCCTTTAAGAGTGGAGCGCGATAGCATTCAAAGACTCCCTTTCAATTCAAAGATTCATTCTATTGGTTGATTGGTTGCTTCAGTTTATCGCCCCACAGCGACGCAATGGGAATGAGGTACACCGTAGTGCACTTTCTAGACCACATTTCCCCCCCACTAAATTCTTCGATGTCCACCCATAGCTCAGACCACAATATCTTTGGCATTCCTTCCCTGTCAGAACGCAGCCGCGGGAATGAAACGACCTTGTGCGCGTCAGGAAAATTGCATAGCTTTTATGGTTGCACGGTGCTCAAGAACCAGCGGAATGCCGCCATTATACCGAGACAATGCACCGGCTACAAGGCCTATGTGCTTTATCACAGAGCATATATGAGCATGAAAAAAAAAAAGATGCAAAGTAGTGCCGTCTGTCCTACAAATTGTTTTCGAATAAATCGTTTCACTATTGTCCTGACAACGTTGATCCAGTGTCCATACGCTCTACCATGCGGCAGCACAAGCATCGTCCTTGTCTTCTGCAATTCAGAGGCGTCCGATGCCGTCTGCTGATTGTCACCGGGATACTTCTGAGGTTTGCTGTCGGAAGTGTTCGGCTGTGGTCCTTCTTCTTTCTTTCTTATTCTATCGGGCAGGCCTTCCTTTCGTGCTTCCTGTGTGCGTCGCTCGCATAGAACGTCTGTTGCCGTGTCACTCCGCCGCCTCGTTCCCGCGAGGCTCCCTATGGGAGTTCTGCTTCGCCATTCTCGAGTGCTCGCTCCCATTTCCGCGCGGAGGACAAAGTTGTTGCCTCTTCCAAGGACAATGACGCCTGCTACCCCTCGTAGGCGAAAGGATCTCCTCGGGCGTTCTAATCGACCCTTCACGCTGTAAGCAAGGCGCGCGCCCGCGGTATGCCAAAGAGTGACGTTGTCTCACGCCTCGTTAAATGCGAAAGAAATGCCTTCGAGCCGTCGCCCGTGGTCCGCCGGTAACGATTCTCCGTGAGAGACCAGCTGGTTGCATGGAGCGCGTCATCTATCGACCTGTTAAACAACGCCGAACGAGCCCAGGAAAATTGGACCGAAAAATTAAAAGCAAGCGGTTACTTTGTGGGTACATTGTAGTAGCTTTGTTAAATGGAATTGTGTTGTCGGGTTCAATCGGCCGAAACTGCACAGTGATTTATTACGAATGCCCTAGTGGATGCAGCGACAAAGAGAGAGAGAGAATACAGTTGATAAAGAACAGCGTCCCCAGTGGGACAAACTGTGGGACATGAAAAATGCGAGGTCCCCTCAGTCCAGGAGTCTAGCGGACTCCCCTGCCCTTCTTGCTCGCTCGGTTTTTGTACGGTTTTGAACTTAGACCCCCTGGTGTTCTTTAACCTGTGTCGAAATCCGATAAACGATCGTTTTTGGCTTCCGTTCCCCGCGGAATGCGGCTGGTGTGCATGAGAGTCGAACACGGGACCTTGTTCTTGCTAGCATAACTCCATACAAACTGAGCAATCATTGCGAGTACTTCAACACTTTCTGAGCGCCGTGGCACTGGTGTCCCGGTTGCAGCTTAAATTATACGTGGCTGTAAATTGCATGTTCTAACTGCAAAGACAGAAACGAAGCATATGTAACTACATACAAATGGGGCGTATCCATGACACCGTATAAAAATCGCAACGATGTGGCAGTAAATTCCAGTTATGCTTTCTTCTTGAGCTACCGCAGTTGCTCAAGGGTTCTTTCCAGATTTTGCGGAACTATACCTGACAAAAACTTCGGAACCTGTAGCGCTTATAGCAAATACAACGCAATATATTCAGTCGCATATGTCTTTTGACCTCATTTTGAAAACTAATTGCCAGGAACAGGGAAAGATGTTCTCGCACCCAAACTTATTCATTGTGGACAGGCTTGCTTAAAGCTTTCTGGAGAGTTTTCATGACGTCAACATTAGCGGCTAATTTTCGCCGCAGGCACAACTGGCGTAAAAAAGAGAATATTTCACAGATGTACGTCAATCTGATGACGGATACATCAGAGACGCTGATACATCACAGACAGCTTGGTGGCTTAGGGGCGCGTTGGTCACTGAAACCTGCAGTGCGTCTTTTTGTCGCAATGCGCGTTTCTGGCTTACGGAAGCTTCGCGCACACGATTCCCACAGTGCGTGGAATCTTCATCCTTTTCTTCCTGGAGCGCAAGTAATATGTTGCGTTAACAACCTAGGTTTCATCCAACCTGGCCAGAATTACGGACTTTCGCTGTTACGCATAAACGGCCCAAATCTACACTTTCAAAACTGGGGCGTCAGGTTAACATCGTGCACTGTCACCACTGTTTAGGCATGAAATACAAGAAAAAGATGTTGACGGGCTCCTTCTGCCAGAAATAAAAGGCACAGTTAGTAAACACGTTTTAAAAAATCTCAAAGCACTTTGTTTATTCATTTGTTGAGTTACTTGTATGTATGTATGTATGTATGTATGTATGTATGTATGTATGTATGTATGTATGTATGTATGTATGTATGTATGTATGTATGTATGTATGTATGTATCTATGTATGTATGTATGTATGTATGTATGTATGTATGTATGTATGTATGTATGTATGTATGTATGTATGTATGTATGTATGTATGTATGAACGAACTTCGGTGTCAGTTTACCTCAACTGTCTTGTAACTGCGTTCAGTCAACTTGCCGAAAGAACGGGAAAGTTGGCAGTTGCGCTGGAAGTTGGAGCTTTGAGACGCGATAGCAAGCAAGGCTTCGCGTTACGCTTGAACTCGTCGGGCGGTGTTCTCATTATACGTGGGTGCCACACGCAGCGCCCGCGAGTCTGCGGGTCAGCTACAATTCACAGGGCACAGGCAATGAGGGAATATATATATATATATATATATATATATATATATATATATATATATAATGAGAGAGAGAGGGGACACAAACTCTCCTAAACATATGCCCGCTCAAGGCAAATGCGAGCACACAGGCCCGCTGGCTTTCAGAAATCACAACGCCACTTTCGCAGCCTTCCTTGTGCACCGGTGAACGGCGACCTGTGCATTCTCGGATCTTGTCCGTAGATGAAAACGGGGGAGTCCAGTTGTGCTACAGCGTAGAAAGAGCGAGTCCCTAGCTCTGTTCGTCCAACTCGGGGCAACCTCGCGACAGGTGATTGACGGTATCGACGCAACCTCAGATGTCGCGCGCAGCGCTGTCAGCCATTCCGGTGAAAATGAAGCGAGTGGATGAGGACCGCAAGGTAGACAGAACGGCCACTCTCCCGTTCGCTTTATTTCATGTCTATCCCGTCCGCGTACCCCGGTTAAATACACCGTCCTTTCCCGCAGCCACCTCGCCCAGCTTTCAGCAATACCACGCTCAGGTCTCCAAGCAGGACAGAGTGTCACAGCAAAAATGCGCGACGACTTGAAATGAGGAATACTGCCTACTAAAACAGGTCCCCTCGTCGAAATGTGCCAGCTCCGGTGACATCGCTTCTTCGAAGACCGATGACAAGTCAGGTTTTGACTGTCGCCTACTCACGTGACGTGCACCCTCGCAGTTATAGTTTCGTATTGTTTCACTGAGGACGCGTACCCACTGTCGGTGATTGGACAAGATTAGAATGTCATTATGAGAGTACGTGAAGAATCACTAAAATCAACACAAGTTTTCGGGAACGAATGAGCGAAATATAACATCCGAAGAAACCTAACAAAGTCACCCTGAAACGCCTAAACATTACTTTCACGGCTAAGCAAGGACCTCTATGGCAGTCTGCAAGGATGGGGGCGCCCAGAGAAATAACGTGGTTATTCCTTTTTCACTCCTTGTCTCCTTGATTTCGCTCTTTCCATTCATTTATTCCGATCCACCCGTGTAGATGTAGCAAGCCGGATGGGTGTCTATTTGACTTCCCTCTTTCCTTTCTTTTTGCCACGGAATGTTGGCTGTAGATTCTCGCCATCTCTGCAGACTGTAGATTCTCGCCATCTCTCCGTATGTTTATCGAGTCATTCAAAAAAAAGAAAAGAAAAGAAGGAACCTAACTTCTATAAACGTTAGTGTGTTTAGAGCACATGGCTGTCTGCTTCGGCGTAAACACTCCTGCGCTCAGGGAAAGCACACTTTAACGGTGCCGAATAACTGCTCCTCGTTATCACTCGTTAGGCACTGGAAAAGCCGGCGCTGCTTCTCAACGGTCACGTTAGCCAGGCGAATACCCTCGAGCGCGCACAAAGGACTTCAAATGCGTGGCGCAAAGAGCTAATCGCGCACGCATTTATCGCGCTCGTTATTCCGTTTTGTTTCCTTCGTTTGTAAGGTGAGACCGATGCTTATTGAGCATCAGGCCCGTGGTCCTTGAATGAGCCGGCTGTTGCCACGTTTAAGCGATAAGTTCGAGCGTTGCCGGGCAAGCAGCCGTCATCGTGTAAATGAGTTTGGGGCAGCCCGAGCTGTAAACACGAACAGAAAGCAAAATAAAGGGAGAGACCGTATTTTGGTAATTCGCATCGCTAGCGACAGGAAGGACGGTATTGATGATAATGATCATGGCTCCAGCGGTAGCTGGGGGATCGACAAAAGGAGGAAATAATTCACGCCAGGCTATCGCTGAGAGTTAGCGTCATTCGCGATCACAGAGAGGAGGGAAAGAGAGAAAGAAAACAAAAGACAAAAGCGAGGGAATCACTCAGCCCTCCCCTTCCGTGATGTCCTTCTTTCTGTATATATATTTGGCCCCGCTGCGCTGAATCAATAAGGAACGACTTATTGAGGATCTGTAGAAGGATCCCCTCCTATTTCTTCTGCTGCCTTTTCACAACACAGGGCAAGCTGTTGCAGCTTCCCCTAAGCCTTTCGCCGAGATCTGTCACCCGGGAAAAAAGGCGAGGAAAGGAATCGGGACTGAAAGCAGAAAGGATTGGTTTCCCATCTTCGCGCGAACCAATAAGACCGAGAAGGTGTCTGCGAAGTTTTTTCTAAGGTGCGAAGGAAGAGCTAGGGTTTGTGACCCCTGTGTTGAAAGGATACTTGAAGGTCGTCCGCAGGGCTGTGTTGTGTTGACGGTGATTATCAGGGCGACCGAATGCAATCTTTGTGCTCTGACAAACCGCTTATCCGTTAAGCCTACTTTCACATTTGTTTGGTTTTTATTTTCGATTTTTATTATCTCTCTTTCTTTCTTGTTCTTGAACGGCAGCGCCATAGAATTGTATCGTTGAGCGCGCGTTATGTGGCTGGTATCTGACACATGCTGTTTGTCTAACGTTCTCAAGCCTCTTGAAGACCAGCGTGCTTTGCGGAGATTTTCCAGGTAAAATGATTTCTGTGTTTCACACTGCTACTGGCTTGCTGCCGAAGCCAGCTGTTCCAAGACCACTGCTGTATTTACCGTAGTTTCGTGGCTATGCGATAAAGCTAACACATTGAGAATATAATCTTCTTTGAATGGCTCCCTTCTAGCAAGATTGTGACTGTACAAGAGATAGAAAAGCAAGAGAGAAGGTTTATTGATATACGCAGAGGTTAGCCAAGCGATAGGCTACTCAGTGGAAGTTCATCATCATTATATAGTAGGTTGGAAGCACTGTACGCCTCAGACTACTCCAGTTCGCTGACAGGAAAAATATGAATTTGTTTAGGACGATAAAGCTACATCAAATGAAATAATAATAATAATAATAATAATAATAATAATAATAATAATAATAATAATAATAATAATAATAATAATAATAATAATAATAATAACCTTGGGCATGCGCAGACACTCACACATTAAAGCGAGATAAGAAGCACTGAATCATATTATCTAAAGCGAGTCGTTGTGCATATAGTCGGCCTATTTCGAACTCATGTCCGTACTAATGAAATAAATATTTGATTGCACTGAAAGCTGTCCTCTTAAGGGCACTAATTGGCCATGGTCCAACTAATGTCCCAAGTGACTAGGGATATGGCCAGCGCCCGGAGTTTGGAGGGTGGGATAGTGTAACGGTCTCCCTTGTTGAGCATATAGAATGAAGTCCAGCAACATGTATATGTTATGTTCTCGCCGGATGCTCCACACGAACATGGCGGGAAGCTTCCACGATAAGATGTAAGAGAAAAATTCTTCGTTTAGGCGATGCACCACTCAACTTACATAGTTCAAGCATCCTGGTACCATGTCCTATTTGCTGCCTGGTGCCCACCTGAAATGGCAGCTATAACGATCTCTATTCATCGATCCCTCTGAGGGTGAAATAAAAAAAGGCTGCCCGTGCAGTACCGTCAAGAGTCATTCTTTGAAAAAAAGAAAAGTTATTGTGTAAGTGGCGGGCCAAACTAGCCGAACCTTGTCCCCACAACGTGCTTGGTAGAAATGGACGGCACAACACATTCTGCGACAACTTTGTTTGGAAATTGTTACGTTCCATTCAGCCTCAGAAGACGTCGACTACTTGTTGTTGGTCATAGGGCGAGCACCAGAACGCTACGCGAAAAATTACTTTTGGCATTTTCGGCTGTACTGAAATGCGTGATAGCATCACTGCACAAAGAGCGATGTTTTGTGATGCACGAGAACAGACTTTTGGATCTAGTTCGTTCGACGCTGGTAATATTGCGTTTAAGCCGTGTAGGCACAGAAGTACATGCCTACATACTCAGCGGCCTGCGTTTTATTTTGAAATTTTATTTCGAAATGCGGCGTATTCATGCGCGAGCTCATCAAGACTAACGGCACGGGGAAACAACAAAAGACAAAATCGCTGCAATCTGTAGATACGTCGATTACTTCGTTTTTGCTCATTAACACAGAAGCAGATCACCTGTTCTCGCGATAAAGCTTAGTTCCACGATTTGTGTAATGTTTCTTACCTTGACAGTTGTGCAGCGCACATGCATTAATTAAACACGGCTCACAACCACAGTGCACCGGCAGAATATTGCCGTCACGGCATCACTCAAATATTTGTTTACGCACTTTTGCGCTCTTAAACTCTCATTTGGTCATACAGTCAGAGAAATTAGCGGAACTGGGACAACAGAATTGTATGAGTGCGCCACAACGTCCGCTGTTGCTTTGGTAGCAATGATTCATTTTTAATTCTGAATAAAGCTTTACGTTCCACTGCGCTTGCGTGTCACGTGGCTTATCAAATGTAGTGCGTTGGAAATGATGCCATTGACTTGGACATGTCCGACATCTTTGCTGCGTGCTTAGGCGGCAAACAAAAATTGCCTTCTTTTTCGTGCTCCCGAAATCAGGCGACGCGTTTACACCACAAAAGTTTTCTAGAACGTTACAGTTATCTCACTTCTCTCTTGTATACCAGCTGTCTGTTACGATAATCTAACATTTGACTTTCCGAAATACGCAAGTTGACTGCAGCTCGTCCCGTCGGGAAAATGCAACGTGTTGTCCGAAGACGCGAAGGGAAGCATTGGCCAGTAAAGTAACGAAATTTAATTGATGTTTAGGCTCCCGTACGGGAGCCTTTTTCACAGTATAACAGCAACGAAACAAGCACACCATGTTTAAGTACGCTTCACCATGTGATACATGCAGCGAGCGTACATCGCTGGATGTATCCCATCATCTTTATCCGATGCCGCGCATGTTAAATGTGTTTCACTTCGTGTCATTGGACATCTTTTTTCTTTTTTTCCCGAAACTTGTACATTAGAACTTGGTGAAGCGTAGTTCTAACGCAAAGTAAAATTTGTGAAACACAAAACTAATGAGGAAAAGCAAAGAAGGAAACGGAAGTGGATAAAATACTGGCCCTCCCGTAACCGAGAGGCAATGTAAGCCTGAAATGGCTACCGGCAAAGCAGATTGCTCGAAGATGATAGTAGCCACGATCTTAAAATCGGTACAGTGCACGTTCGCAACGGCACACCCCGCCACACCGCACCGCACCACACCGTGTACTGATCCACACGGACGCAGTCTCCTGTCGCAGGCAGATTGCAAGTACCGTCTCGATCGAACAGCCATCCGCGGTGCGCCGGACGCTACCGGCACTGCCGGGGCGCCGGACGCGCGGCCGACCTCACGGACCTCTGGCGTCGAAAAGAGCACGGGCAGCTCAATCTCAGCGCCAAGAGATGACAGTCAGGTGTATAGTGTGCTGTATCTGCCTTTTCAACGCCACTGTCGTAAATGACAGATAAAGCTTCATCCTACTAGAAGTCACAGACAGCTTCAGTGGTATTGCGAACAGACATTAGCAAGAACTCGAAAGCAATATTTTTGCAGGTTGTTGGGGAACTAACTAGCGTGTGTAATGTGGTCTTGACTGCTTGCCCGGTTGATCGCGTTTTTTTCTCGCAACTTGCCCGGACGTCCTCGTTTGTGTGCCCGGATAACGGCTCTGGCTTTTGGCACAAGGTCACTTGTAGGCCGCCGAGAGCATTTCATGCATAAAAAGTCGCCTTGCAACAGGTGTGAGCCAGACAAATCTTCCGCATTACACGTACGCCCCTCTATGCGATTGAGCTGCCGAGGCGACCGCCTCCCCACCTGCCTTCTTGGGTACTCGTGTATTTGCACTCAACCTAGCCCTGGGAGTGCTAGCTAGCTCCCCTCGCGGCCATGGTGACTGACGTATAACATTCGTTCAAATTCAGGATTGACGCCGTAGATGAAATTAGGAGGCGTATGAGCTGGTCAGTATAAGCCATCGCATGCCGCCTCATGACATCGAGGCTGCAGAAACCGTGCCATTCGGCATGTAGCTAGCGAGAATGACAAAGAGAACCGTCGGTGCTTCTCATTCTACTCGCTGACTGCCCTTGTATCAATCCTAGAATGTTTCGTCCTCTACCTCCTCTATCATTCGCTCCACTGCAGAGCTCCCCTGCATGTCTTACTGCGACATCCGTAAAAAAAAAAAGAAAGCTAGATGCTACATTTCCTGTGTCCACCTGTACTTTCCTTTACGCTTTTCGGCGTCGTTACTGTGCCGTGGTCGTCACTCCACATCCACACGCTCTCAACATGCGGCGAATAAAAACACGACATCCCACTTGATCGTCACCGGAGATCCAACACACGCCTTTTGCGACTAAAGTATGTGCAGTCGAGAGGCCTGAATCGGTAACCACTGAGCTATCGCGCAACATTCGTGCTTGAGGGCTTTCGCTGTAAATAATTAAGCTAGCATTTATTGGACTAAACATAATTTCGTGTACAGCTTGGTGAAAGTCTTCTCTACAGAGCCTCCAAACAGGCCCTCGGTGTTCAAGGGAAAAAAATAAAGAGAAGGAAAGACTCTGTCGGAAGGCTGACCCCGTAATCGCCCAAATGTTTGTTTTTCTTTCCGATGCTTCAAAGTCGACCGCGATGGCTTTTAATCTCTGGCCGCACAGTAATTAATTGCCTCCCGTAAGAGTCAGGGACCCCAGGAGGCGCGCGGTCAGGCAAGAACAGCGAACAGTATCGAACGGCGAATGCTTACCTCGGTCAACGAACCTTACCTGCTCCTGACGTTTCGCCCTCGTTCGATGCGCGCTAAATCAATGAGGGGAATCGTGCGCGGACAGATGAAAGATGGCAAAAAAAAGAAACTAATCGGAAGAACAAAAGTACCTACTTTAGGGCACCTGTTACCGACTTATCGACAGGTACTCGATGGTTCCTATCCTCCCGTCACTTAATGTCCACAGTTATTTTTACACGCTACATCGAGTACACTCAATGTCTTTTTTTAGTCTTAGGCCCTATTCCAGCTTAACCAATTCTGCAGTATTGCTTTCTCGTGAATTGCTTTTTTGCCTTCATTTTTGCGTTCTTCGCGCTTTTCTACCTTCGATCACTCCTATGCGGCAGCTCGCTGATGATGTGCCAGATGCACTCCCTCTACACTCCCTGTACACTCCCTCTACACGCCCTCTGCACTCTGTCTGCACTCTCTATGCGCTCCCTCTGCAACCTCTGCCCGGACGACAAGGTGGGCCCTCTGGCGAGGGGGTGGGTTAAAAGACAGGAGGGCTACGAAAATATTGCTATCTCTCTCCCCTCCTATGCATGAGGCGCGTTACTCACACTTTTTTTTCTTTTTCGCGCGTTATTCTGTCTTGCGTAATGTTCCTTATTGCGTATATGTGGAGAGATAGGATTCGAATCAGAGCAGGGGAAGGAGGAGGGTTTGAAGGGGAGCCGGTGCAGATTGCGGTCATCGTGTCCTCGTCGTCGATGGTGCACGGCCTCTGCTTCGGCGGCTCCGACGACACGGCCGAAAGTCATCAGGCGTTCACCGGAGCTTGTCCGAACGGGCGGCATTACGGGCACGTGGGCGGGCGTCCAGGCGCCGTTTGGAGAGCGAGCGTCGTTGCTGCCGCGTTTGTTGCTTCTCTCGTCTCGGCCAGCCCGATTAATGACCCCGACACGCGTGGTCTTGAGTGCAGCACGGAGAGCCGCGATGGCCGCCGCAACGAGGGTGGAAGTGGGTTGGGGAAGGAGGCAAGCGCTGTTATTTTCGAAGGTTGCAAAGTGCACGAAGGCACGCTATGTGTAGAACAGGAGAGGGCACGAAACGCCGGCTCGCGCTGTGAACGCGCTTTATTCGAGATATCGGCGTCAAACAAAGGGCTTCTCAGGGTGATTTGAACGTGGGTAGCAGACCAGAAACAAATTAACCATTAACGGGGGGTCCGTACGGTTCTCAAAAAAGACGTTTGAAATACAGCTTCAGATGCAGTATGGACCTCGCTGGAGAGTACGATTTAAAATATTACGGGGCGTTCTAACTGGGCGATACAATTCTGTAGTTATACCACACGCAGGTGCACTACATTTATCAGCTGTGAAAGGCCGGAAGTCTGGCCCCTGGAAGCTGACCCAATATTTATAATATATTCCCAATTACTAGCCACGAAGCAAACGAGGAAAAGGAAATGTTAAGGAAATATAAAAAGCGCTCTTGAAATATTTCCATTGTTTCTTCCAGCTTGCGCCTACTCTGTCCCTATTTGAGTCTTGTGCTATGGTATTATTGCCATTTTGGTCATGAACCGCGGCATTGGCGAATTAATCGCGCAATGTTTTAAAGCTTCTACCGGTATTCATCCCAAGCTCGCTTCTGCTGGCAGTAGATTTTTCGATGTCTCGAACGAAAAAGAAATGCCGATTCGGTTCGGGTTCGGGTTCAGGGCCCTCCGATTTCCCGTTCGGAGAAACAAAAATACACCGTTCGCGAACAGGTTCGCGACACTACCGATTCGCGAATTGGTTCGGCACAGTAAACTTCATTCTGGCCTATGGCGACATGGTGCACGGTGCTATCGACTTGTACGCATGGCGCACGCTCAGGCTTTGTCAAGGGGTAGGAGAAATGTGCTCCCGGGCCGGTGGGGACATAAACCCACGTTGTTGTTTTTATTGCTTCAATATTATTGAACGGCTACAGTATTGTACAGGATATTGAACAGATTATTGTATAGCTACAGTAGCCATACACACAACTACTGTCATATTATGCAGGGTCGTCGCAAGAGTGTATGATATTGTGATGGGGCGCCTGGACGCGTCCTTTCTTTTATTGTCATCTATTCTGAGTACGGGAGAAAACAGTAGAAATTGACAGAGGCGTTCGAATAGCAGAATTTTGTAATCGAATTGTATGAGTACTCGAGGAAAACGATCCCTGCAATCTCGAATAGAATATCCGATATTTCCAGTTTCTAAATAAGTGAAATTAAAACATTTGCGGAAGTTGTCCGGAAGAAGAAACGCTTGTTTATAATATTTGATACGTGTAGACCTTAAAACAGCATGATCACATCTGGAGCATGGTGACATTGAAATTAACGAAAAGAAAGGAGGACACGACGTCCCAATGCATGTAGAAGAATGTAAAGGTCATAGAAGAAAGAGCAGTAGTCCGGTGCGGCGCATCGTTTTGAACGAGCGCAAACACGATTAGACGGGCCAAATAATAAATTATTCGCTTAAATTGAAACAACGAATTCATAGGCTGCCTGAGACGAGACGTGCTTGCTCAACGGCTACTAAACATTGTACATACGTGGCCTCCTCCGCATGTTTGATCTGTAACATGATCGGCCGCAATACAACTGTGGCTATGCTAAACGAGAATCGTTGAGACGAGTATTCTTTTGCATAATTCTTTCCCCCCTGTAGACTGCAAGAACTGCTGTTGTCCCCCATAGTATTCGAAGAAAACGAATATTCGGCAACTTCGAGTAATCAATCCTCGAATGGAGCACAAATAGCATAGCAAAGCCTATTCCATTCGCATTCGAAATTTCGAATATTCGCACACACCTAGTCGGAAATATTACTCTACCGAAACCCATGCGCCACGGATTTCTGAGGGCAAATTGTCTCGGTCACAACAGAATTACCGTAAGTTGTTTCTTAAATGTCACAGTGCAACTTAGCGAAATAACACTGCAGACGTAGCAGCAGCTGCTTTGAATATATATAAAAATAAAACACATTATTATGTCTGATATACCAGTACAGCACATGCATAGGAATTACAAACCATATTTAACAGTACGCTTTTCAAAATAAGTATTAGTTGCAGGTGCAGCGTTTCTGTCGTCTTCTTCTCCTTCTCTGTTAGCTGTCTTTGTGCACTGACCCTCTCAGTATTCATTATAATCGCTTATGTATTTATTCATGACCAGTTTACATCTGATATACTTGAATCGTTTCGTGCCAAACCGGTAAACCTTATTATTCTTTGGCGGTTCAGATTAAGTTCATATTCCGGCACGTTATAAGAATATCGGTTTCACTTCTGGTTCAGTTCCGGCTAGAATTCCTGTTGGGTACGATTTTCGGTGCCGGTTCGGTTCGCCACCGTGATTTTTCTTTTCTCCCTCGGACGCAATGTTTCACTCAGGTTGTTATTCACTAATATACCTGCAGTGTAGATATGCAGTTCTTGGGAAGCGGCTCCCATCTTGCCCAACGCTTGACGCTCAAGAAGTTGAGTTATGAGAGGTAGTGTCAGCTTCACAGCTTAGCGCTTTAAACGGCCCCCTCTGCATACTTGCCTGTCAGCAGTATCCTTGCCCCACTCATATAGGAACAAGTGAACATTGTAACTGAACTTTCTCAGTTATTGCTCAAGTAAGTACAAAGGTTGCTTTTCAAACCGTATAAGAGGCAGTCTAATTTACATATTGAACATTACTGTTTCTCGCCACCTACATTCTTAGTAGTCACTAATATGTGGTGATTATTTTTAGATTCGATGCAATTTTTTTACTAAATCACCTGCTGCAGATGACGTAATCGTTGTCCTATACGATTAGCCGGACCGAAACACATATTCAACTAATGAACAGAAGATCGTTGTTTAACGCACTAATTAACTGCATTACGTCACCTATTGCAATTTAGTAATTGTAGCCGGTGAGCTTAGAAGGCGTATCCGCTTGGAATGAATTTTCAGAATGACACCAATTTGGAGATACGCGCCATTAAAGTCGTCGTAAGTGTTCCCTGTTGTTCGACTTACTTCTTTAACAAAACAATAGGGGTGTGCGAATATTCGAAACTTTCGAATAATGAATCGAATAGTGTCTTATTCGATTCGGTCTTCGAATCTAAAAGTCACTATTCGTAAATGCGAATATTTTTTCAACAGTCGTCAATAATATCTGAACTGATCTCCCCCTTTGTCCTTCGCCCCGCCGTGATTGGTCCGCTTCCTGGTGGTGGAAACTGTTAATGGTCATCTTAATAAACGTTTTAACAACAACAACGAATACCTTTTGAATATTTTACGTCAGCTGCGCCCAATTAAATATAAAGTTGGACCAAGAGTGCGGTAAATTTTCGCCCCCGTCGGCATAGTACAGACATAAAACATGAGAACTTGCGTGGCGTAGCAGGCCACGTTTCTTATAGGTAGCCATATTTACAGGCCATACAGCGATGATTCACACTCGCTGAAGATTCCTGTGCATGCGGAGAGATTGCTTGTATGGTCCTCTTGTCCCATTTGTGATTTTAATAAATAACGCTTCATAGCGTACTATGTAATGACAGAAACTTGGAAGCTTTAGGAAGACTAAGATGGGAACATCGTTTTATATTAATTGTGAGAAAGGCTGTTCATTATTCGCAAACCACCTGTTCGGAAACTTTTCTATATGCGACTCGCTTTGCTTCTGGCTCCATTAGATTCGTATTCGATACGGTCTCAGAAATCACTGTTAGCAAACTCCTACAAAAGGCTCTTTTCGGCACTGAAGTACTAAAGCACAAAAGCATCCGGAACATCCATGTTTTTCTACCCACGTTTTGAAAAATATTATCTCGAAACTGGTGTCATCCTGGAAATTCATTTCAAATGAATACGTTTGGTAAACTCACCAGTTACAATTTTACAATACGTAAATTGCCATGTGAGCCGTAAAGTAACTAATTAAGTAGTTAATTAGGGGTCTTTTGTTAGTTAGCTGACTATATGTTTCAACTTGTCGTGCTAGTAATATCTGCCTCTTCAAATACTCCATCGCAAGGACAAGAATTATACAATCTGCCACAGGCGACACTAAAAAATTCCGTAAACTTATAAATGATATTCCTGTGTAGTCGGTTCGTTGATTCCTTTAATTTGCATGCGAAAAATCATAACTTGATTCTCCTAACACGTACTGTTCTAGTAGTAGCCGTTTACATTTGTTGGTCCAACTTCGGCACAAAAATGCGCAAAGAGGCGTCAGACTTTACCATAGACGAAGATAAAGCTCGGTGTGTGCGGCAGGAAGCGGCTTGACGGGCCGACGAGATTTCCCGTCTGCTTCGGAAGAAGACCAACGACCCGTGAAAGCCGCGCCGTCTGCTTCGACTCCGTCGTCGTCTGCTAAGCCTCCCCCTCAATGTCACTTTTCTCTTCCCATCATTATTCTCTCGTTGCTTTCAACTCGCAGAGACGCCTCTGCTTTCTCAGTGTGCGAGTCTTTTCTTATAAGAGTTCTGTGTTTGTTTTCGAGTGTTTGTTCCTATTTTAAAGGTTTTCTTTATGTGAGGACGTAGGTTTGCGCCACTTCTGCCTTTGCTTCCGCCTTATCTTCGAAACCCGCCTCGACTGCCACTTGGGCCGCCGCGTC